>NC_137772.1:228108024-228110630 GCF_963455305.1 Plecotus auritus
GGGTTAGGGTTAGGGTTAGGGTTAGGGTTAGGGTTAGGGTTAGGGTTAGGGTTAGGGTTAGGGTTAGGGTTAGGGTTAGGGTTAGGGTTAGGGTTAGGGTTAGGGTTAGGGTTAGGGTTAGGGTTAGGGTTAGGGTTAGGGTTAGGGTTAGGGTTAGGGTTAGGGTTAGGGTTAGGGTTAGGGTTAGGGTTAGGGTTAGGGTTAGGGTTAGGGTTAGGGTTAGGGTTAGGGTTAGGGTTAGGGTTAGGGTTAGGGTTAGGGTTAGGGTTAGGGTTAGGGTTAGGGTTAGGGTTAGGGTTAGGGTTAGGGTTAGGGTTAGGGTTAGGGTTAGGGTTAGGGTTAGGGTTAGGGTTAGGGTTAGGGTTAGGGTTAGGGTTAGGGTTAGGGTTAGGGTTAGGGTTAGGGTTAGGGTTAGGGTTAGGGTTAGGGTTAGGGTTAGGGTTAGGGTTAGGGTTAGGGTTAGGGTTAGGGTTAGGGTTAGGGTTAGGGTTAGGGTTAGGGTTAGGGTTAGGGTTAGGGTTAGGGTTAGGGTTAGGGTTAGGGTTAGGGTTAGGGTTAGGGTTAGGGTTAGGGTTAGGGTTAGGGTTAGGGTTAGGGTTAGGGTTAGGGTTAGGGTTAGGGTTAGGGTTAGGGTTAGGGTTAGGGTTAGGGTTAGGGTTAGGGTTAGGGTTAGGGTTAGGGTTAGGGTTAGGGTTAGGGTTAGGGTTAGGGTTAGGGTTAGGGTTAGGGTTAGGGTTAGGGTTAGGGTTAGGGTTAGGGTTAGGGTTAGGGTTAGGGTTAGGGTTAGGGTTAGGGTTAGGGTTAGGGTTAGGGTTAGGGTTAGGGTTAGGGTTAGGGTTAGGGTTAGGGTTAGGGTTAGGGTTAGGGTTAGGGTTAGGGTTAGGGTTAGGGTTAGGGTTAGGGTTAGGGTTAGGGTTAGGGTTAGGGTTAGGGTTAGGGTTAGGGTTAGGGTTAGGGTTAGGGTTAGGGTTAGGGTTAGGGTTAGGGTTAGGGTTAGGGTTAGGGTTAGGGTTAGGGTTAGGGTTAGGGTTAGGGTTAGGGTTAGGGTTAGGGTTAGGGTTAGGGTTAGGGTTAGGGTTAGGGTTAGGGTTAGGGTTAGGGTTAGGGTTAGGGTTAGGGTTAGGGTTAGGGTTAGGGTTAGGGTTAGGGTTAGGGTTAGGGTTAGGGTTAGGGTTAGGGTTAGGGTTAGGGTTAGGGTTAGGGTTAGGGTTAGGGTTAGGGTTAGGGTTAGGGTTAGGGTTAGGGTTAGGGTTAGGGTTAGGGTTAGGGTTAGGGTTAGGGTTAGGGTTAGGGTTAGGGTTAGGGTTAGGGTTAGGGTTAGGGTTAGGGTTAGGGTTAGGGTTAGGGTTAGGGTTAGGGTTAGGGTTAGGGTTAGGGTTAGGGTTAGGGTTAGGGTTAGGGTTAGGGTTAGGGTTAGGGTTAGGGTTAGGGTTAGGGTTAGGGTTAGGGTTAGGGTTAGGGTTAGGGTTAGGGTTAGGGTTAGGGTTAGGGTTAGGGTTAGGGTTAGGGTTAGGGTTAGGGTTAGGGTTAGGGTTAGGGTTAGGGTTAGGGTTAGGGTTAGGGTTAGGGTTAGGGTTAGGGTTAGGGTTAGGGTTAGGGTTAGGGTTAGGGTTAGGGTTAGGGTTAGGGTTAGGGTTAGGGTTAGGGTTAGGGTTAGGGTTAGGGTTAGGGTTAGGGTTAGGGTTAGGGTTAGGGTTAGGGTTAGGGTTAGGGTTAGGGTTAGGGTTAGGGTTAGGGTTAGGGTTAGGGTTAGGGTTAGGGTTAGGGTTAGGGTTAGGGTTAGGGTTAGGGTTAGGGTTAGGGTTAGGGTTAGGGTTAGGGTTAGGGTTAGGGTTAGGGTTAGGGTTAGGGTTAGGGTTAGGGTTAGGGTTAGGGTTAGGGTTAGGGTTAGGGTTAGGGTTAGGGTTAGGGTTAGGGTTAGGGTTAGGGTTAGGGTTAGGGTTAGGGTTAGGGTTAGGGTTAGGGTTAGGGTTAGGGTTAGGGTTAGGGTTAGGGTTAGGGTTAGGGTTAGGGTTAGGGTTAGGGTTAGGGTTAGGGTTAGGGTTAGGGTTAGGGTTAGGGTTAGGGTTAGGGTTAGGGTTAGGGTTAGGGTTAGGGTTAGGGTTAGGGTTAGGGTTAGGGTTAGGGTTAGGGTTAGGGTTAGGGTTAGGGTTAGGGTTAGGGTTAGGGTTAGGGTTAGGGTTAGGGTTAGGGTTAGGGTTAGGGTTAGGGTTAGGGTTAGGGTTAGGGTTAGGGTTAGGGTTAGGGTTAGGGTTAGGGTTAGGGTTAGGGTTAGGGTTAGGGTTAGGGTTAGGGTTAGGGTTAGGGTTAGGGTTAGGGTTAGGGTTAGGGTTAGGGTTAGGGTTAGGGTTAGGGTTAGGGTTAGGGTTAGGGTTAGGGTTAGGGTTAGGGTTAGGGTTAGGGTTAGGGTTAGGGTTAGGGTTAGGGTTAGGGTTAGGGTTAGGGTTAGGGTTAGGGTTAGGGTTAGGGTTAGGGTTAGGGTTAGGGTTAGGGTTAGGGTTAGGGTTAGGGTTAGGGTTAGGGTTAGGGTTAGGGTTAGGGTTAGGGTTAGGGTTAGGGTTAGGGTTAGGGTTAGGGTTAGGGTTAGGGTTAGGGTTAGGGTTAGG
>NC_137775.1:0-277181 GCF_963455305.1 Plecotus auritus
CAGAGATACAGCGTGTTTATTTTATACAGCAAAATACCAGGAAGTTTTCCTAAAGCCCAAGACAAAGGAGATTATGTGCATTCTTGTGGGTTCTTTGTGTCGTCACTTCTGGGTGGGCCTGGATAATCACGTTTGTTCCTGGTGCTTGGCTGGATTTAGATCATGAAACCCACCCGCTGGTGCCTGAGCTGAAGGTCAGGCTGACAACACACCTGCCTCTGGCAAGGTATGTTTCCAGGGCATGGCTCTGCCAGGCACTGCTGGATTCAGATGACAATTAGCTCAGGGGCCTTTCCCAGGCGCTCTCTACAGAGACCGAGAATGTGGACAATCAGAAAGGGGGTCTGACGCTTAGGAGAGAAGTGGGAACAGAGAGATTTTGGATTGTAGAGTCAGAGACAGATTCACATGAGTCAGCAAAGCATATTGCTTTTAGCATATTGTACCATTGACTTTTTTTTCTTATCTTCCCCCAAGGATGGATATATGGAGATATATATATAATTGATTTTAAAGAGAGACATAGGGAGAAAGAGAGAAACATTGATGTGAGAGAGAAATATCAATTGGTTGCTTCCCATACACACCACGACCGGGAATTGAACCCACAATCCTCCAATGCACAGGACGATGCTCCAACTGTTACTGGGAAACCCCCGGTTGGGCTCTGGCTGCCTGTTGCTGTGTCCAATAAAAAAGGCAGGGTTGAGTCATTTAAGGTGTTTATTGAGAAGGCCTGCCAACCAAGAAGACAGGACACTTACAGGCATTCAAATCCTGTCTTCCAGCAAGTGCAGGGGACAGGACTATAAAGGGGAAGGTGTTGGGGGACGAAGTTCAGCTACTGTCATCAGACAATGAGATGATGTGGATGAGATGGTGTGATGAGATGATGTGGGTGAGATGGTGTGATGAGATGGTGTGGATGAGATGGTGGGGTGAGATGATGTGGGTGAGATGGTGTGATGAGATGATGTGATGAGTCGGTGTGGACGAGATGGTGTGGACGAGATGGTGTGGACGAGATGGTGTGGACGAGATGGTGTGGGTGAGATGGTGTGGACGAGATGATGTGGACGAGATGGTGTGGACGAGATGATGTGATGAGATGATGTGGATGAGATTGTGTGGATGAGATGATGTGATGAGATGAGATGGTGTGGATGAGATGGTGTGGATGAGATGGTGTAGATGAGATGGTGTGGATGAGATGTTGTGATGAGATGATGTGGGTGAGATGGTGTGGATAAGATGGTGTGGGTGAGATGGTGTAGATGAGATGGTGTGATAAGATTATGTGGATGAGATGATGTGGATGAGATGGTGTGATGAGATGATGTGGGTGAGATAATGTGATGAGATGATGTGTATGAGATTGTGTGAATGAGATGGTGTGGATGAGATGGTGTGGATGAGATGGTGTAAATGAGATGGTGTGGATGAGATGTTGTGATGAGATGATGTGGATGAGATGGTGTGGATGAGATGATGTTTTAACTCCCGGTTGGTTGGCCGACCATGCTTATTGGTTCTGCTTACTGGATTCACAGCTGAATCATCTCTTCAATCATATATGAGAAACTTAGCCCCCTAGTCACATAGTATATTTGTTCTAAGATGTAAAATAATATGATTATTTTTTAGATTAATTCAGGTGCTCTACCTATCTATCTATATATAAAAGCCTAATATGCAAACTGTCCCCTTGGGAATTCAACCGGGAGACCAGGCGTTCGATTGCTCGCTATGACGTGTGCTGACCACCAGGGGGCATTGCAGAATGAAGGAAGGCCCGAATCGGCCCTGACCGCCAGGGAGGCCTAGGGACCCTACCCATGCACGAATTTCATGCACCAGGAATCTAGTCAGATTATAAGCCCCCCTATCACAACCAACCGAGCCCCATCCCGGCCCGGGCACCATGGACTTTTACCACGGCCTCCAGTGGCAGCCTTTTCATTTACAGCTGAGGAAACATTTTCAGATTAAGCACTTTTCTCAGTGAAACAGGCACATAAATGTGATTTTGCACAGGAGCTAGCCAGGCATCTGAATTATGTCAGGTACGTGTAAATACCTTCTATTTTCCAGATTAGGTGGCAGTTCTGAAGCCAGTGCCTGCGAGCCTTTGATGACAAAGATCATGTCTGAGCTGTGCCACCACGTGCCTGGGCACCACTGCGCTTCCCGGGGCGTGGATAGCCTTCCTGTTGAGAGGTAAGTTTCCTCCGACACTCGTCCAGACATTGACTAAGCAAGCCGGGGTCGCAGTCTTCGCTGTTTTCCGTTAAAGTTTATAGCAAGCGGGTCGTGTCAGCATCCACGTTGCTCCAGGAGGAGTCGGTAGCTGAGCCCCGGTGCTCTCGGCCTGGCTGGTCTGTGATGACAGCCCCAGGTGAGCCTGCGTGGCTCGAACCCCTGTGTGTGTAACAGTTGTACTCACGACCCAGAGCAGACGCGAGCTGGCTGCCGTGGGATTCAGTGCAGCAGGCGGCATGGCGGCCCGGGAGGTCGGCGATGGCTGTGCCCACAGAGGGTGCTCTGACCGCAGGTGGCCCCGGCCGCTCCCGTACGTCTGCAGCCTCCGCGTGCCGACCCTGTTCTGCCCCAGAGCTGTCCTGGAGGTGCTGACTGTGCTCCGAAGCATCAGCTCACGCTGCGCCCAGGTGTCCCAGCAGGTGGCGGCCTCCCTGGAGCTCAGGGGTCGGCAGTGGGCGGAGAAGACGCTGCGCTCCCGACAGAGGCAGAACTTCCTGCGCATGGTGAGCAGGTGAGCGGCTGTGCCGTGTGCGTGGTGAGCGGGCGAGCGGCTGTGCCGTGTGAGCGGTGAGCAGGCGAGCGGCTGTGCCGTGTGCGCGGTGAGGAGGCGAGCGGCTGTGCCGTGTGCGCGGTGAGGAGGTGAGCGGCTGTGCCGTGTGCGTGGTGAGCGGGCGAGCGGCTGTGCCGTGTGCACGGTGAGGAGGTGAGCGGCTCTGCCGTGTGAGCGGTGAGGAGGTGAGCGGCTGTGCCGTGTGCGTGGTGAGCGGGTGAGCGGCTGTGCCGTGTGCGCATGGTGAGTGGGTGAGCGGCTGTGCGGTGTGGGCGGTGAGCGGGCGAGCGGCTGTGCTGTGTGCGCGGTGAGGAGGTGAGCGGCTCTGCTGTGTGAGCGGTGAGTAGGTGAGCGGCTGTGCCGTGTGCGTGGTGAGCAGGTGAGTGGCTGTGCCGTGTGCGTGGTGAGTAGGTGAGCGGCTGTGCCGTGTGCGTGGTGAGTAGGTGAGCGGCTGTGCCGTGTGCGTGGTGAGCAGGTGAGTGGCTCTGCCTGGTTCGGAGGAGCCTTGGGGCAGGAGTTACCTCTGGAAGCCGCTCTGGTTCTTACTTTGAGAGAAATGCTGGTTTTCAGGGAAAGTTACGGAACACATTACTGTGTGGTCGTAGCACGGGGAAGACTGCCCGCCCGGGTGAGTGTGGATCGCAAGCACAGCAGCGGTAGCGGGAGCCGCGTTAGGGCTTCTTCCCGCGCCGCGTGTCCTGGCGTGTGCTGCCTCCTCAGGGAGTGACCGTCTGGGACAGATGCCGAGCGCTGAGTCGAGAGGCGTCTATAAGGCTTTCCGTTCCCTCTGCTCCCGAACACTGGTGCCTCGTTTACACTCTGACCGGCCGCTCACGAGAGCATGGCTGCTCCCGCACATCCCTCCTGGAGCAGAGCCTCTTTAAACCTCCACCAGTTTTATGGGGAAGATGAAACCTCGCTTTGAGTCCCAGAGACACTGACACCTCCTCATGCTTAAGCCTTTTCGTTGCTCTTCCTGCGAGCGTTTTCACTGACCGTTGGGCTGTAAGGAAGACGCTGACGGGTGCAGAGGAGGGCGCCCAGGAGGGTCCGGGGCAGGGCCGGGTCCTCCCGGTGCTCCCTGTCCAGAGAGCAGGCCCTGCTGCCTCAGAACTAGACAAGAGGGCGTGAGGAAGGGGGGGCCGGCGGCAGGTGGCCACGCTCCTCCCGAGGACTTCCAGGGCTCAGTGGCTGGGGGGCAGCGTGGCCCAGGGCTGGTCAGGGGAAACGTCATTTTCTTTATGAAACTGGAGACGTTTTATTGAGCAGACTTTGCTCTGCTTTACTGTCTTCAGCGTTAAGCTCCTGTCCCCGGTGCTGTCCCTGGTGGTGTTGCTGGTGGCGCTGGAACTGGTCAGCGTGCACGGGATCCGTGCAGAAAAGCCCCGTGGCCGCCAGCGGTACCTCAGGTGGGTGCCCCGCCCCAGGAGGAAGCTGCTCTGGCGGCGGTGACGTCTCCGCTCCTGCGCGTTGATGCCGTGGTGGTTTCGGAACACGCCCTCTGCCTGGCCTCGCTGCTCATGGGCTTCAGGCGGCCTGAGCCTTGCCGCTGCCCGCGTGGGCACCTTCAGCGTCGGTGCCAGAGCCTGGGCGCCCCCTACACTCCCGGGGGGGCACCTCCGCGGGGCTGCTCTCTGTGTGGCCCGGGCCTCGGTCACGGCACGCACCAGACGTGATGTCTACAGCGAATGTTCTCAGCTCGGGAAGCCCCCTTTAGGAGCCGGACCTGGGCTCTGAGAGCAGGATCACACACATGACCCACCTTACACACATGGGAACCACCTTACATGGGTGTGACCCGCCTTACACGCGTGTGACCCACCTCACACGCAGAGCTTCCAGCAGCAGGCGCCCCCGGAGAGGCGCGGGACCTGTCATGTGTTCGCCGCGGCTGCTCCCACAAAGTTCCTCGTGTCCCCAGCTCTAGGCTCCGCAGGTCCCAGGCAGCTCAGGGCATGTTTACAGGGAACATGAGAACAGAGCCGGCTCTTCACGGAGTGAGATCCCGGTGAGGCGAGCGAGTGGCAGCCGCCGGCCGTCGTTCCCAGTCCAGTCAGGGTCTCGGCCTCCACTGACGTCCTGAGCGTGTGGTTCCCGGGGGTGTCCTGTGCCCGGTGGGGTGTCCTGTGCCCGGTGGGGGCTGGGTGTCCTGTGCCCGGTGGGGGCTGGGTGTCCTGTGCCCGGTGGGGCTAGGTGTCCTGTGCCCGGTGGGGCTGGGTGTCCTGTGCCCGGTGGGGCTGGGTGTCCTGTGCCCGGTGGGGCTGGGTGTCCTGTGCCCGGTGGGGCTGGGTGTCCTGTGCCCGGTGGGGGCCGGGTGTCCTGTGCCTGGTGGGGTGTCCTGTGCCCGGTGGGGGCTGGGTGTCCTGTGCCCTGTGGGGCTGGGTGTCCTGTGCCCGGTGGGGCTGGGTGTCCTGTGCCCGGTGGGGCTGGGTGTCCTGTGCCCGGTGGGGGCCGGGTGTCCTGTGCCCGGTGGGTGTCCTGTGCCCGGTGGGGGCCGGGCGTCCTGTGCCCGGTGGGGCTGGGTGTCCTGTGCCCGGTGGGGGCCGGGTGTCCTGTGCCCGGTGGGGGCCGGGTGTCCTGTGCCCGGTGGGGTGTCCTGTGCCTGGTGGGGGCTAGGTGTCCTGTGCCCGGTGGGGCTAGGTGTCCTGTGCCCGGTGGGTGTCCTGTGCCCGGTGGGGGCCGGGCGTCCTGTGCCCGGTGGGGGCTGGGTGTCCTGTGCCCGGTGGGGCCGGGTGTCCTGTGCCCGGTGGGGCCGGGTGTCCTGTGCCCGGTGGGGTGTCCTGTGCCCGGTGGGGGCCGGGCGTCCTGTGCCCGGTGGGGGCTGGGTGTCCTGTGCCCGGTGGGGTGTCCTGTGCCCGGTGGGGGCCGGGTGTCCTGTGCCCGGTGGGGTGTCCTGTGCCCGGTGGGGGGTGGGTGTCCTCTGCCCGGTGGGGGGTGGGTGTCCTGTGCCCGGTGGGGTGTCCTGTGCCCGGTGGGGTGTCCTGTGCCCGGTGGGGTGTCCTGTGCCCGGTGGGGCTAAGTGTCCTGTGCCCGGTGGGGTGTCCTGTGCCCGGTGGGGGCTGGGTGTCCTGTGCCCGGTGGGGTGTCCTGTGCCCGGTGGGGGCTGGGTGTCCTGTGCCCGGTGGGGTGTCCTGTGCCCGGTGGGGCTGGGCGTCCTGTGCCCGGTGGGGCTGGGCGTCCTGTGCCCGGTGGGGGCTGGGTGTCCTGTGCCCGGTGGGGTGTCCTGTGCCCGGTGGGGGGTGGGTGTCCTCTGCCCGGTGGGTGTCCTTTGCCCGGTGGGGGCCGGGCGTCCTGTGCCCGGTGGGGGCTGGGTGTCCTGTGCCCGGTGGGGCTGGGTGTCCTGTGCCCGGTGGGGGCCGGGTGTCCTGTGCCCGGTGGGGTGTCCTGTGCCCGGTGGGGGCTGGGTGTCCTGTGCCCGGTGGGGGCCGGGTGTCCTGTGCCCGGTGGGGTGTCCTGTGCCCGGTGGGGGCCGGGCGTCCTGTGCCCGGTGGGGGCTGGGTGTCCTGTGCCCGGTGGGGCTGGGTGTCCTGTGCCCGGTGGGGGCCGGGTGTCCTGTGCCCGGTGGGGTGTCCTGTGCCCGGTGGGGGCTGGGTGTCCTGTGCCCGGTGGGGGCCGGGTGTCCTGTGCCCGGTGGGGTGTCCTGTGCCCGGTGGGGGCCGGGCGTCCTGTGCCCGGTGGGGTGTCCTGTGCCCGGTGGGGCTAGGTGTCCTGTGCCCGGTGGGGGCCGGGTGTCCTGTGCCCGGTGGGGTGTCCTGTGCCCGGTGGGGTGTCCTGTGCCCGGTGGGGTGTCCTGTGCCCGGTGGGGGCCGGGTGTCCTGTGCCCGGTGGGGTGTCCTGTGCCCGGTGGGGTGTCCTGTGCCCGGTGGGGTGTCCTGTGCCCGGTGGGGGCCGGGTGTCCTGTGCCCGGTGGGGTGTCCTGTGCCCGGTGGGGTGTCCTGTGCCCGGTGGGGGTGGGCGTCCTGTGCCCGGTGGGGCTGGGCATCCTGTGCCCGGTGGGGCTGGGCGTCCTGTGCCCGGTGGGGTGTCCTGTGCCCGGTGGGGTGTCCTGTGCCCGGTGGGGTGTCCTGTGCCCGGTGGGGCTGGGCGTCCTGTGCCCGGTGCGGTGTCCTGTGCCCGGTGGGGTGTCCTGTGCCCGGTGGGGTGTCCTGTGCCCGGTGGGGCTGGGTGTCCTGTGCCCGGTGGGGTGTCCTGTGCCCGGTGGGGTGTCCTGTGCCCGGTGGGGCTGGGTGTCCTGTGCCCGGTGGGGTGTCCTGTGCCTGTGGGGCTGGGCGTCCTGTGCCCGGTGGGGCTGGGTGTCCTGTGCCCGGTGGGGTGTCCTGTGCCTGTGGGGCTGGGCGTCCTGTGCCCGGTGGGGTGTCCTGTGCCCGGTGGGGTGTCCTGTGCCTGTGGGGCTGGGTGTCCTGTGCCCGGTGGGGTGTCCTGTGCCCGGTGGGGCTGGGTGTCCTGTGCCCGGTGGGGTGTCCTGTGCCCGGTGGGGGCTGGGTGTCCTGTGCCCGGTGGGGTGTCCTGTGCCCGGTGGGGCTGGGCGTCCTGTGCCCGGTGGGGTGTCCTGTGCCCGGTGGGGTGTCCTGTGCCCGGTGGGGCTGGGTGTCCTGTGCCCGGTGGGGCTGGGTGTCCTGTGCCCGGTGGGGTGTCCTGTGCCCGGTGGGGCTGGGTGTCCTGTGCCCGGTGGGGTGTCCTGTGCCCGGTGGGGCTGGGTGTCCTGTGCCCCGGAGCCCACCCACTCTCCAGGGACGGTGACGTGGCAGCGTTTCTCTTTCACGGACCCGTGCTGTGTCTGAGTGTGGGCACCTCCCTCCCTGAGTTCGAGATGGAAATCAGACTCAGCACTTAGTTGGATTCCAACGTGAGGAGAAAACGTTCGCGTCCTTGTCCCAGCCTCAGTGGGCGGGATAGATGAAGAAGTGAATTCCTTTCCCAGGTTCTTGAAGTCGGTCCTGCAGTTCACCGAGAACTTGGCGGCCTGCACCAGCCCCACCAGGAACCGGTGGGGCGAGGCGGCCCGGCTCTCGCACGCAGCGCTGCTGGGCATCTGGGCTTTCAGTGAGAGGAGGCAGATGCTCATCCAGGGAGCGGGCGCTCCCGGTGAGACGGCCCCCGAAGACACGTCGGCAGCTCAGTCACGCCAGGAGCCCCCCGGGTGGACGTCGCAGACTGCAAACTGGGGTCCAGGGGAGGCAGTTCCAGGGACACGCTCCCCGTGGTGATGCCGTATCCTCCTCCGTCAACACGCCATCGAGCACGCGGTCCCCGTGGTGTTGTGTGTCCTCCTCCGTCAGCACGCCATCGAGCACACGGTCCCCGTGGTGGTGCGTGTCCTCCTCCGTCAGCACGCCATCGAGCACGCGGTCCCCGTGGTGGTGCGTGTCCTCCTCCTTCAGCACGCCATCGAGCACACGGTCCCCGTGGTGGTGCCGTGTCCTCCTCCGTCAGCATGCCATCGAGCACGCGGTCCCCGTGGTGGTGCCGTGTCCTCCTCCGTCAGCATGCCATCGAGCACGCAGACCCCGTGGTGGTGCCGTGTCCTCGGTCAGCACGCCATCGAGCAAGCGGTCCCCGTGGTGGTGCCGTGTCCTCCTCCGTCAGCACGCCATCGAGCACGCGGTCCCCGTGGTGGTGCCGTGTCCTCCTCCGTCAGCACACATCCTTGGGCAGCACCACTGAGCACATGTGGGTTAACGGGCTCCCTCCCTGGCGATGTGACGCTCACTAGCATTTCTGATAAAGTGGGGTCACCCGATCTCTTCACCACGAGGACTCGACTGTGACTGGCAGGTGCTTGGGAAGCTGTGTGAGCCCTTGGCCGCTCTCCCCGAGCCTGCCCCCCACGGGGCCAGGTAGGTCCCGCCTGATGGCGCTGGCGGTATAAAGCGGTAGCGTGCTTGCTCTCTCCTGCAGTCACTCGTCGCCGTCTCTGAGGAAGGAGGCCTTCTGGCCGTACTGAGCACCTTGGGGCGTGTTCGCTGCCCAGAGAGCCCCTCAGTGTGTGGCTCAGTCCTGACAGGCCCGCAGCCCGGCTCCCGTGTCCCGGGATTCTCCAGGGGGTGGGGAGGTCCCACCGGGTCCCCATCCGGTGGACACGGCCCCGTCGCCCGCTGGGGAGCCTCTCTCGGGGCTGCCAGCCACCTGCGTCCCTGAAGGGTGAGAGGAGCCGGCCACGTGCTCCTCTGGCGCCAGCACAGACTAACAGCAGGACCGGCTATGGCTGGACGTGAGGACGGCGGGCCGGGCGGCCTTGCTAGCCGAGGCCCAGTACAGGCTGTAGAGGGAGAGGACACGTGAGAGGGAGGGGCACGAGGGAGTGAAGACGGAGACACCGCAGTGGGCCGGGCTGCCTCCCCCTGCTCTCCCGGGCTGGTCGGCTCCTCAGGGCCTGTGGGCGAGTTCTTCCCACAAGCACGGGAGTGACCGGCCCGCTTGCCGCCGACACGGAGCCGGTAGGAGCCGCCGGGGAGGCAGGGCCAGGCTGGCCCTCGGGAAACACCGAGCCCGAGGAGGGACTGAGGGGACGGGACGGGCCGGGCGATGGGCACAGCCTCACTCCGACCTGGCTTCACCGGCTCCCACGTGTGTGATGTCACCAGGGCCCTCGCCACTGGAGGGTTCTCCGGGACAGGGCGGAGGAGGCGTGGCCCCTGGTCAGACTAGGGACAGGGTGGAGGAGGCGTGGCCCCTGGTCAGATGAGGGACAGGGTGGAGGAGGCATGGCCCCTGGTCAGACGGAGGGACAGGGTGGAGGAGGCGTGGCCCCTGGTCAGATGAGGGACAGGGTGGAGGAGGCATGGCCCCTGGTCAGACGGAGGGACAGGGCAGAGGAGGCGTGGCCCCTGGTCAGACTAGGGACAGGGTTAGGTGCTGCTTGGGGGGCGGGTGCCAGACCATCCGTGGCGCCAGGAGGAAGGGAGGCTCTGCTCTGTCCCGCACGCCCAGTGGGAAGACAGACGGGGAGGCGAGAACCATGGGCGCTCCCGGCCTGTCTCTGACGGCTGGGCTTCAGGTGAAGAAGGTGCTGGGACCACGCGGCTGCTCTTCCGGGTCAGAGCTGAGCGAGCGGTGGTCCCGCCCAGGCAGTGCCCTGGGATTGCCCCTGCGCCCCTCAGTGGCCAACCCCGGGGTGTAGATGCGGCGAGGGTCCCTCGGCAACAGGCAACAAGCCTCGTTGGTGGTCCTGCCCTCGGGCCTGGAGCTGCTGCTGCAGTAAAGCTAGGGCATCTCAGTGCTGCTTGCCTCCCCCTGTGGGTGCTGCCGGGGCTTCCGGCCGCATTTCCCTGGCGAGCCGCGGGGTGGCGCCCTGAGTAAGGCGCGGGCGGCCGGGACTGAGCTCCGCCGCTGTGGGCCATGGGCTCCGTCCTCCTCTGCTCAGGGACAGGGCTTTGCCGAGGGAAGAGTGAGCGCCGATGGATTCGCTTTCTATTTTTGCAAGAGAACATTGATTCGGTAAATCAGACAGAAAAAGCAATTCCTGGAAGAAATGGGCCAAGGAAGACAAGTTATGGAGGCAAAGGAGGGCCCTTGGAGCTTGGGAGTGCGGAGGTGATGGTGCAGGCTTGGGCGAGGGGGAGGGGGAGGAGAAGGCAGGAGGAAGAGGAGGAGGAAGATGAGGGAGAGGAGGGGGAGAGGGAGGAGGGGGAGGGGGGAGGAAGGTGCTGAGCAGGGCCTGCCCACCTGAGCAGCCTCCGTGCACAGGGAGTGGCTGCAGGACACCATTAGGAGGCTGCTACCCGGGAGTAGAGGGGTCAGGGGTGAGGGTGGAGCGCGGATGGGGAGGTCCCATCCCCAGGAGCACGCTGGCCCAGGCGGTGGGGTCCTCGCCTCGTCCTGGTTCCCGTCCTTCCTCTAAGGAGGCTGCACTCACAGACATGGCAACGGGCCCTCACCTCACACACAGACACGCACACGGACACGCACATGGATGTGCACACGGACACGCACACACAGACACACGGGGCTGGGCCCGTCAGCCTATCTGCCTGCGGTGTTTCTCTTCGGGGACAAACTGGGAGGTGTGAGAAGCCGACACCCACAGGCCCCAGAGGTGCAGCGTCCCGCAGGCGGACAAATGGTGGCGATGCTGCTTCCTTCAAGTGGCTGCGTCCAGATGGTGGCGGGACAGCCCAGCCTCATCCCGGGGTCCTGGCTGCCCCTCCCCTCGCTATGCCCCCCCCCCCAGGCCTTCTTCCCACCCCCTGCCTGTCCCTTCCCGGGGCCTCTGGGGCCCCTGAGCCAGGCTTGCCTGGGGGGCCCCCAGCGGCACCCCTGCCTCCCCCTAAAGAGCAAGGGGCACAGATCCTGTGGCGTAGGCACCGCCCCGGCTTCCGCCCCTGCAGGGCATGGCTGCTGCCCCGGCCTCCTCTGGCCGGCCAGTCCCTGCCTCCCGTCCTCAAACCTTCCCTCCCGAGGCGGATCCCTGAGACACTCCTGCGTCGCCCAGTGACGCTGCGGTTCTGCCCGCCCTGGGTTGCAGGTGGGCCCTGGCGTCCAGCACCCCGAGGCCGTGCGGACTCCACTCTCCTATCCAGGTGTCTTCCTGCCCACGGCCGGCCCTCAGAACTCCCCCACCCGTCCAGCTGTTCTAGACGCACTGGACGGATACAGGCCTGGGTTCCTTAGGGACACAGAGTTCGCCGTGGCCCAGCTGGATGCTGAGACAGCAACACCACAGCGCCCTCTACAGCGCCCACCGCAGCGTCCCCCACAGGAGTCACTGGCGCAGAGAGCGTGCTCTCACCCACAGGCCCCGCTCCATCCTCCCGCACTCAGAGCTCGGCCTGTGCCCATGCTCGCGGGCTCAGGTGAAGGTGGAGGTTGGATGTCCAGGTGCCCCCTGAAGCCGGTGAGAGGGAGAGTGAGTCCCTGCTGTTCCTGTGTGTGAGAGGCAGGGGGTCCAGAGGACAGGAGGCTGAGCTGGGCAGGGGGGAGGGGGCAGCACACAGGGCACCCGGAGGGCTCGGCGGGCAGCCCAGCGCCCAGCTGGCTCCCAGAGGCAGGGGCATGTTTCACAGTCAGGGACCAGGACAGAGCGACCCTCCAGGCTGAGGCCTGGCGTGGAAACAGCCTGGGTGCGGGGCCGAGCGGGTCACTGTGAGCAGCGGGTCACTGTGACCCACTGTCGCCTCATTGCACTTCCTCAGGACGTCCCACGAGGTGGCCGTCACCGGGGAGGTCGGGAGCTAGAGCCAGTCGGGTGGGATTTGCGCGGAGACTTGACTCGTGGAGACGCCGCTCACGTGGCTGTGCGGTTGGCTGGCCGGGGGCTGCGTGGGGATGCAGAAGTCACGCCAGGCCCGGCCGGAGGGGCGTGGCAGGCACTGCAGGGTGTGAGACCGGCCTTTCTGGGACTCACGCGGATCCCCAGACCCGAGCTGTGTCGGGGATGCTCCGCAGAGGCCTGGCAGCTGCTGTTCTGGGCTGACGGGACGGAGGCGGCCAGCAGGGGGAGCCCGTGGCCCCGCCAGCAGAAACCTACGCTGCAGATGTGCTGGGACACTGGGCTCCAGGAAGCAGCTGGTCACGTGGTTTCTGAGTCCATACTCGGTCAGGTAGGGAGAAAACAGGAATCACGGGGATGGGCATACACCTTGTGGTGTTGGAGAAGCCTGTGCCTGTTGACGACACCTGGTAGCAAACACAAAGCACATACTTTTCCTGTTGACGAAAATAGCTGGTCTGGGGCAGTGGTCGGCAAACTCATTGTCCACAGAGCCCAATATCCACAGCACAACGATGGGAATTTCTTCTGGGAGCCACATTTTTTAACCTTAAACTTCTTCTAACGCCACTTCTTCAACATAGACTCGCCCAGGCCGTGGTATTTTGTGGAAGAGCCACACTCAAGGGGCCAAAGAGCTGCCTGTGGCTCGCGAGCCGCAGTTCGCCGACCACTGGTCTAGGGAGTCAGCGGCAGCCTGTTCAGGTGGAAGTTATTTTCTTGTTGATCTCTTGGCGCTCTTTACATGTGAAGGGTGGGAGCTGTGAGTAGCTTCCGTGTGCCCTTAGCGTCCTAGGGTTTAGATCAGCCTTGGGCAAACTACGGCCCGCGGGCCAGATCCAGCTGTTCTATCCGGTTCTCTTGCTCTCCCCTCCGCTCCTTTACTTTGAATTTATATTAGTTCACACAAACACTCCATCCATGCTTTTGTTCCGGCCCTCCGGTCCAGTTTAAGAACCCATGGTGGCCCTCGAGTCAAAAAGTTTGCCCACCCCTGGTCTAGATGAACAAACCTGAGTCCATACATGCACTTTCGCTCCCTGTTTCTTACTCAGATAGTAGGATCTTACGTGTCCTGCACTCCATCTGGCTCTTGCTCGCTGGAATATGTCGGAGAATCTTACACATGGAGACTCCTCCTTTTTTAAAGGTGTATAGTATCCCATGGCGTGCATGTGCTCTATGGATGGACAACTTGGAAGTCCACCATAGGAATCTCTTGTTATAACGAATAGTGCTGCACAGAAAGCCTGGACAGATGCCCTTGCGCCTGTCCAGGAAGGACCAATTCCTAGGAGTCGAGTTGCTCACAAGGCCTGTGCCTTTGTGACGGGATAGCTGTTTCCAAGTGATTCTCCACACGGGCTGTGGAGTGTGTTCACTAATGTAGGAAATGCCTCTGTCTTTAGTCTCGTTCCCTATTCGAACGTTCTTACTCTCGCCGCCCAGACAGGTTTTCTGTTATCAATAAGGCTGAGCATCTCTTTGTACGTTCTTTTCACTGGACTCACTGGTGTAAGTGTCTGCCCATGTACCTGCTGGGTTGCTGATCTTCGTCTTTTTATTGAATTCTGGGAGCTCTTTGTATATGAAAGGTACAGGTTGTGATAGAAGGTGAAATATCTGTTTTTCTCATTGTCTGTCTTGGTTTATAAATGTGCTGAGGGCAGGGTTGTTTGTTTTTTTTGTGCAGAAATTTTATTGTTATGTAGTTTATCCTTTCACTGCTTTTGGATTTTTAGTTTTAATGAGAAGAGTCTACCCTTTCGACTATAAAGTTGTAAAGGGATTTGCTCATGATTTCCGTTTGTACTTTTATGATTTTACTGGTAGCCCTGCACACGAATCCGTGCACCAGTAGCTCGCCAGCAGCTCGCTGCCGCCTTCAGTAAGCTCTCCATCCGCTGCCCCGCCCTCCTGTAGCTCCCTCCGCCCCCTGTCCGCCCCTCATAGCCTGCTGCCCTGCCCCCTCCGGTAGCTCTCTGCCCACCCACCCGCCCGCTTGTAGCTCGCTGCCCCACCCTCCTGCTGATCCGTGATCCGGTTGTTACGCTTCACAGCATAACGACCATTTGCATACCACATCTTTATTAGATAGGGTTTTTAACGTTTAAGTAATTGACTTATTTGGAATTTATTTTGATGTACAGTGTGACATATGGGTGTAACTTTTTCATTTGTTTTGCTGGATAGCGACTCAGTTGTCCTAATGCCATTGATCGCAGTCATTTTTTTTACTGCTTACCTGGGATGTCACCTTCATCACATACCGATTCCCCACGTACTTTGTGTCTGCCTGCGCTTTGTGTCTGTCTGTTGTTCTGTATGTCTGTCTGGGAGCCAGCCCAGCGATGTTGTAATTAGGACCATTCTATGATTTGGGACCTCGTGGGGCTGCCCCCCTCTCTTAACTCTTCCTTTATAGGATTTTCTGTCTGTTCTTGTTTCTTTTCTATTTGAACGTTAGAGTCAGGCTGCCTAGTCCTCACCCACAATAAAAAAAATTAAAACACGAAGATCCAGGAAAAAAAATGGACTTTTATTATTTTTATTGGAGTTGCATTAATTTATAAAACAAGTCGGGGAACTTGCCATTCTGGATGTTAACTCTTCTAATAAATGTCCGGTTGTTAATTCTGTTCGCTCACACTAGTTCCTTGTCTGAACTTCCGGGGGATTTAGAAAGCTTCTCCTGCAGGTACTAACTTCAGTTTATTCCCAGATACTTCGTCTTTGTTTTTGGCCAATTAAATGGGGGCAGTTTCTCCCATTTCATCTCCTAAAGCCATCCATTTCTCTGTGTTAATTTTACACCCTGATAGCTTGCTAAATTCCTTTATTATTCGTACAAGGTTTTCACTCGTTACTGTCTTTAGGGCTGAGATATATGTATCGTATGGTGTTAAGAAAGCATTTATCTAATCTGATGTCATTTAAATTTATCAGACCAAATTTTATCACTTCCTCAGCTTCTATAAAGATGATTCTTTTTTTTTTTAGTCCTTGGATCTGTTGGTTAACCTCTAACCAGCTTTACACCAGCTTTTAAGCGAGTTTATGTTTTCCCCGACGTGCACCCATGTCCCCGCGTTGCTCAGAGCGCAGGTCTGCGTAAGCACCTCTGATCTTAGGCGCACAGCTCAACGGCGTCGCGGATTCGTAGCAGGACGTCCCAGCAGAAGGCCGCGGCGCTGGTGCCGTCATGCCGTTACCAAAGGGCTTCCGTTTTCCTCCGAGGGAGAAACGATAGATGCGCACCTTTTCAGTGAGGGAAGCAGTGTCTGGTTGCCACGCTGCGCAAAGCTGGCAGGTATGGGCACGGGCAGAGGCCGGCACGCAGGCAGGCATGTTTGTAGAATCCACAAACATTGTCAGAAAACTTAAACTGACCTGGCGCACACCTTTTGAAAGTAACCTAAGAAATATGTCAGAAGGCAAGGAGGCAGGAAATCCACGTCCACCGATGCCCACCGTGCCGAGGGGCCTGTCTCGCCGGTTTCCGTGGCAACGGCAGAGTGGGGAGAGCAGGACGGGGAGATGCGACAGATCCGTTTATTCTCTGAGACGCCCGCTCCCTGCGCTTGTTTATCGTCTCCCAGCTCCGCAGCCTTGCGGGGGGTGACGGGGGGGGGCACTCGGCAAGAGGGAAGCGGCCTCCCGGGACCCATGAGGGCGCCGGGGTGGGTGGGGGACCCATACATCGCTGCCATCCCCGCCGTGTCCCGTGTTTGGTGTTCCCGTGTCACGGAGGCGCCTCAAATGGTCTGCAAGTGCTGACATCTGGTTATTTATTTGTCTCCCCAGAGGCGGGAGGGTGTCGAGGGCATTTGCCTTCCCCTGAGCCGCTGTCCATCACACAGCCCATCGCCAGGGAGGGACGGGCGGGGCAGGGCCAGGGCCGGGGCCGGGGGCAGGGGCAGGGCTGTGGGCAGGACCCTGTGGCAGAGCGGACGTCCCTACGGCCGGACCCGAGCATGGACGGGGCCTCCTGGAGCCTGGAGATCCGAACGTGGAACCACACGTGGATGAGACAGGCGGGCTATTGCCGAAGCTGTTGCTGTGGGAGGCAGGTCAGCCAGGACCACGGTGCGGGGGAGGGGGAGTGCTGGAGGAGGGTAGACGAGTGTTTTTAAGGAGCTGCGTTGAGCCCTGCCCTGAGACCCCAAGCAGACGGCTTTCTTCGGGGCGGGCAAGGACTCCCGGGCCTGAGCTGGACGCTGCGTCTAGTCTAGAGGCTGAATGGCCACTCGGTGAGCAGCGGCCCAGGGCCCCGGCAGCAGGTGCGATCCTGTCCCTGACCGTGCGGCGTCACCTGCGTCCGAGGCAGACGCTCTGTCAGGACGCTGAGCAAGCGACAGCAGGTCACACCGGGCTGGGGTCTGGACGGGTCAGACTTTGGCGCAGCTGTGTTCCTGGCCGGACAGCTCGGCCGTGACCCTGCAGACAGGCTCAGCCTCCCGCCCACCTTCCCTCATGGCACATGGGACCCGCGAGGGCGCCGGGGGTGGGTGGGGGACCCATACATCGCTGCCATCTCTGCCGTGTCCCGGGACGCGGGCCCCGTCCACAGGCAGGGCCCAGCCGGGTCAGGGGGACCAGGGGTGGCTTCCTGTCAGACCCTACCGGGGGCCCAGGCCTGCTCTGACTACTCACGGGACAGCTCCGGCCTTTGCTGGGAACGAAGCGAGGGTCTCCCCGTGGGGCCAGGCAGGGGGACAGGGCGGGGCCAGGCAGAGGTCACTCCTGCCAGGCTTGTCTCAAGCCCCCAAATGGGTGGCACGGGATTTCCTGTAAAAGTGCCTCAAAGGGCCGGGGAGGGAGCCTGGATTCACGTCTTAACCTTCATGGCGAGGGCAGGAGAGGGTCAGCCGCGGGCACGGGCGCCTTGTCCGGGCAAGGGTGGGCTTGGTGCGCCCGGACACGGTCCTTTGCGGCATTGGGGCCATTCTCGGACAGCGTGGCCACGACTCGTGGGACAGTGGGTTGGTCAAGAGCCACATGAAGGCAAGCTCGGGCCCCGGCCGGGCAGGGAGCTACCGGAATGCCATCTGGGGTCCCTGCCCCCCTCGCCTCACCCTCAGCGCCGCCCCGGAGGGTCAGTGAGTCAGGTCCAAACCGCCCTCTTCTGGCTGTGACCCGACCCCAGCGTGCAGACGGCCGGCCCCACCGAGGACCCAGCAGGAGGAGAGACGTCTCGGGGACCAGGCGCTGGTTCCCGTCTGTGACGGAGATCCCGTGGCAAACCCCTCCGCTTGGCGAGACCCGTGCCCGCCCCACGCGGTGATGTGCCAGTGCCCGGTGCCAGGACGCCCGCAGCGCCCTCTCTGCTTGTCAGGAAGGAGACGGACAGGCGGCTGCGGGAGGTCCCCGCCTCTCGTTGGCCGCCTGGGAGCGGAGGGCGCGGGGGAGCCCCACCTCCAGGGTCTGGGTTGCTTTCCGTGTGACAGAAGCCGCCTCGTCTCCAAGGGAGGGCCTGGGGGCAGCGTCCTCACGGCTCCTGTCGCCCGTCCGTCCCTCGCCATGGGCTGTGTGCACCATCGCCCCTCCGCCATCTCCTTTGAATCCATCGTCCGCCTGCTCGGTGCAGGCCACGGTCAGGTGACAGGCCTCCTCCTCGTGTTTTGAACGTGAGCTTCATTTGGGGGCTTGTGGCATCGCATGAGTGTCGGGAGCCCCGAGTCCTGACCCACATGGTGGCAGCTCCAGGCCCGTCGGGAGACCCACGGTTTCCAGGGTCTGGCTGTGAGCAGCGCCGTCCGTGCTGAGGCGGCGAAGGCGGAGCGGGTGTGCGGGGTCCTGAGCTGGTGACGGGCTGTTTTAGTTGAGGACGCACACAAATATGCAAATAAATGCTCCGCCTTTTTGTCAGGGAGGCCTTTACGCATCCAGCTGGTCCTGGGGCATCGTCAGGCATCACATCAGATACACCTACTGTGCGCTCTGCGTGGACGCCTGAGCATGTAACCCTCCAGCACGGACCCCTGAGCATGTAACCCCCAGCACGGACCCCTGAGCATGTAACCCCCAGCACGGACCCCTGAGCTAATAGCCCCCCAGCACGGACCCCTGAGCATGTAACCCCCAGCACGGACCCCTGAGCATGTAACCCCCAGCACGGACCCCTGAGCTAATAGCCCCCCAGCACGGACCCCTGAGCTAATAGCCCCCCAGCACGGACCCCTGAGCATGTAACCCCCAGCACGGACCCCTGAGCTAATAGCCCTCCAGCACGGACCCCTGAGCATGTAACCCCCAGCACGGACCCCTGAGCATGGAACCCCCCAGCACGGACCCCTGAGCATGTAACCCCCAGCACGGACCCCTGAGCATGTAACCCCCAGCACGGACCCCTGAGCATGTAACCCCCAGCACAGACCCCTGAGCATGGAACCCCCCAGCACGGACCCCTGAGCTAATAGCCCCCCAGCACGGACCCATGAGCATGGAACCCCCAGCACGGACCCCTGAGCATGTAACCCCCAGCACGGACCCCTGAGCATGTAACCCCCAGCACGGACCCCTGAGCATGTAACCCCCAGCACGGACCCCTGAGCATGTAACCTCCAGCACGGACCCCTGAGCATATAACCCCCAGCACGGACCCCTGAGCATGGAACCCCCAGCACGGACCCCTGAGCATGTAACCCCCCAGCACGGACCCCTGAGCATGTAACCCCCCAGCACGGACCCCTGAGCATGTAACCCCCAGCACGGACCCCTGAGCTAATAGCCCTCCAGCACGGACCCCTGAGCATGGAACCCCCCAGCACGGACCCCTGAACATGGACAGTCCTGGGCATGAGATTGCCACTGATGTTGAAAACACGGCTGCGAGGCGTGGGAAGAGGACTGAGGACAGTGAGCCCCCCACCTGGGGGCGTCCAGGTCTTTGGGGAGGATTTCTGGGTAAGAGGCAGCTGTGGGTCCTGCTCTTCAATACGGTGGCCATGAGCCACATGTCACTAAGTTAATCAAATTAGGTAAAACAGCAGTTCAGTTCCTCAGTTTCACTGGCACAGAGCTCAGTGCAGATTCTAGACCTCAGTGTGGGGCATGGGGCTCGGAGTGGGGCATGGGGCTCGGAGTGGGGCATGGACCTCGGTGCGGGGCGTGGACCTCGGTGCGGGGCGTGGACCTCGGTGCGGGGCGTGGACCTCGGTGCGGGGCGTGGACCTCGGTGCGGGGCGTGGACCTCGGTGTGGGGCATGGACCTCGGTGTGTGGCGTGGACCTCGGTGTGGGGCGTGGACCTCGGTGTGGGGCATGGGGCTCCGTGCGGGGCATGGGGCTCCGTGCGGGGCATGGACCTCGGTGTGGGGCATGGACCTCCGTGTGGGGTATGGACCTCGGTGTGGGGCATGGACCTCCGTGTGGGGCATGGACCTCGGTGCGGGGCGTGGACCTTGGTGCGGGGTGTGGACCTCGGTGTGGGGCATGGACCTCGGTGTGTGGCGTGGACCTCGGTGTGGGGCGTGGACCTCGGTGTGGGGCATGGGGCTCCGTGCGGGGCATGGGGCTCCGTGCGGGGCATGGACCTCGGTGTGGGGCATGGACCTCCGTGTGGGGTATGGACCTCGGTGTGGGGCATGGACCTCCGTGTGGGGCATGGACCTCGGTGCGGGGCGTGGACCTTGGTGCGGGGTGTGGACCTCGGTGTGGGGCATGGGGCTCCGTGTGGCGGCTGCTGGACAGTGAGGATGACGGCCTCACGCTCTAACTCTGATGGCCCACCTGCATGGCACTGGTCAGGACGCGTCACCCGACCTTGCGGCTTCCTCGTCTTCGCGGCTGGGCCAGGAGGGCTGGGCTGGAGCACCGAGCCCGAGAGCAGTTCTGTGCTGGTCCCTCTGAGGCCAAGTGGTTGTTAACGTGTCTGAGGGAAGAAGGAACCGGGATGTGTACTGAGCGGTGGTTATGGGCCCAGGTCAGCGGAGCTCAGGTTTCAGAGCGAATTCCTCCTCCATCCACGAAGCGTGGCCTGCGTCATCCGTGTCCACAGGGCCCGTGGTGCCACGCCGTCCTCGCCCTCTGAGTGCGGGGCGCTACGGGAAGCCCCTCGCTGGTCCCTGCACAGTCAGTCCACACTCCACGCTGCCGCCTCAGGAGAGCCGGGCTCTTGCCACGCTGCCCCATGGTGTCACTTGGTCCTGTGTGACAATTCCCAGCAGCAGCAGCAACAGCACGCCGCCCCCACGCCAGGCGCCCGCCCCACACTCCACAGCTGTTCCCTCTGCTCCTCAACGGCCATTCACACTGCCGCCTATTGATCCCGGGCACATAGGGCACAGCTGAGCGCATTAAAGTGTGTTTGGCCCCGCGCGGCCTGCCGCACGCTGACCCCCTGCCCTCCCTCTTCTCCCCCTCCCCTCCCCCTCCCCTCCCCCTCCCCTCTCTCCCTCCCCTCTCCTGCCCACGGCCCTCCTGCCTTTCCGCTCTCAGACCTCGGCACCAGCAGCCTGGTCCCTTCCCGCTGCATGCTCTCCAGGGCCTTCCGTGCCGGATCTCCTGGCCACGGTGACGGGCAGTGGCTCCGTCTCCACGTGGCAGACAGGCCCCGGGTCGGCAGCCCCGTCTCTCGTTGGGTCTTAGGGCAGGGAGGGAGGGACAGGAGAGTGGCCGGTAACTGGCTGGGTGGCGATTTCCTTCCCTGAGCGCAGGTCATGTGCCTCTGCGGCCAGGGCCTGTGTCGGGCCCTTGGAGAAGGGGATGCTGGGACGTGGGCTCCTCGGTGTGGAGAAGGAGCTGGGCAGATGGGAGACTGGGCGGTAAAGCCACACTGAGGTCAGGTGCAGTGGCCACCATGAGCCCTTTCTTGTTAACCCAGAGCCTGGCGGACCATGGCCCACCGCACCGCTACCGTCACGTGTCCATGTGGCTGGCACCCAGGCAGAGCAAGCAAACGAATCTGGGATATGGGCACCACAACCCAGGGCTGGCTCCTGTCAACCCCATGCTCAGGAAGGGGAGGCCCAGGCTGGACTCACGAGGGGGAAGCCCGGGAGGTGAGGGCGGGGCTGGGGTCTCCCCTGCGGGGGCACAGGGCTCAGCTGTCCTGGGGCTGCTGCTCCGATGACTGCAGACTGGCCTCAACCAACAGGAACATGTGCTCTCCCCGTTCTGGGGCCAGAACCTGAAATCAGGGTGTTGGGGGCTGTGCTCCCTCAGAGGGCTCCCGGGGAGGGTCCTTCCTGCCTCTTCAGCTTCTGGGGGCTCCTGGCCGCACCCCTTCAATATCAGCCTCCGTCCTCATGTGACCCCTATTCCGTCTTCACATGCCCCCTCCTCTGTCCTCACGTGACCCACCACTGTGTTCACGTGGCCCCAACCCCATGTTCACATGACCACTTCCAGGTGTTCACGTGGCCCCGCCCCCTTTTTCACATGACCACTCCCCCTTGTTCATGTGGCTAGCCGTGAAGGCACTTTTTAGACGTGATTAACGCTGAAATCAGTCGACTTCTGCAATGTGGTGGGCCGCACCCCGTCCGTAGAAGACACGGAGGGAAAAGCTGGGATCCCGAGGGGAGGGAACTCCCTCCGGGGCCTCCAGCTGCGGCCTGCCCTGCGGCCACCCTGCCAGCTCCAGAACCTCAGCCAATCCCGCAGTCTCTCTGCCTCTCTCTCTAAACACGCACACACACCTACACACACATGCATGCACACCACACCTCACAACACTGCACACCACACTCCACACACCCCAACTCCCCTCACACCACAGCGCACAGTACACACCCCACCACACCACACCACACCTCCCAACATCACATCTTAGAAAGGCCGTGCCATTCTGCCCGGCACCGCCCAGCCCCACGCCGGCCCCGCGGCCCCGGCCGAGTGCTGGGACCACCAGGCTTCCCGGTAGGCGTGGCGGCTGCACACCAGCTGGAGGAAGAAACAAATGTTTGTTTGGACAGTTTGCTTCCGCTCCCCGTGCTCCTGCTTCAGACCGGACAGAAGAGAGTGCCGGGTAACGTACACAGACACTCCTGTGACCAGCCCCGTCTTAAAATATTTACACCGCGTGCAAACAGTGCCACGGAATTCCCCGCACGCGATGGAGCGGCTCCGTAAACATGGGGCCATTCTGCAGCGTTTGTCTGGGGTAAGTGTGACAAGTTAATGAAGGCAGAGAGGGAAACCTGAAGGCCAAGATCGCAGGATCAAGACGTTTATATACAACGTGCTGTCGTATTCAGCCGCACCATAAGCTAGGAGGTCGGCACATCGCACGTTCCTCTCGGAGGCCACCGGTGACAGCCGTCAGGGGCCCAGGGCCCCGTGCAGCTGGGCCCCCAAGCCCTCGGCCTCGGGTGCGTGACAGGCACCCCCACTCACCTGTGGTGGGGCCGCCCAGGGACCCTGAAGCCCCCAGTGAGTCGCCATCTCCCCATATCCCTTCTGCCCCCAACCCCGGCCACCACTGTGCCCTCAAACCCCTGTCCCTTTCCAGCTCCACTCACTTTAAGGATGAAAAGAAACAAAGGGACCTCGCTTCTCCCAGGGGGTTTGGGCGCGTCTGGGTACATTTCACTGGGACATGGTTCACCTCTGCGAGTAAAAGCTGCCCCACAGCCTAGAGACACAGCAAGCACCCTCGGCCTCTCCAGTCGGCCCCACGGCGCCTCGTCCCAGCTCTGCGCTCCGGGCTCCCAGATCCTGGGAGTGCAGGTGGATTTTCTTTCTTAAAAAAAACAACATATTTTTATTGATGTCAGAGAGGAAGGGAGAGGGAGAGAGATAGAAACATCAGTGATGAGAGAGAATCCTTGACCTGCTGCCTCCTGCACGTCCCACACTGGGGATCGAGCCCGCAACCCCGGGCATGTGCCTTTGACTGGAATCAAACCCGGAACCCTTCAGTCCACAGGCCGACGCTCTATCCACTGAGCCACACCAGCCAGGGCTGTGCTGGTTAATTTTCAAAGTAAGGCCGGACTGTAGGTTCCACGGTACGTTCTGGAAAAAAAACGTGAGCGGCGCCGGTGAATGTCTCCGTGAATAACAGTGGGTGCGGGACACGAGCACGTGGGGGAAGGGAGCCTGGGGGAAGCGTGGGTGACAGTCGCCCACTCCGATCCCGCCCAGCCCCCACAGGGGAGGGAGCTGCCGCCGGGACAGGTGGCGGGGGACGTGCTCGGGGAGTCTCCCGTCATTTCCTGCGGTCCAGGTGCATGCAGCCTGCGGCCAGTGGGGCTGCCAGGGCCACAGCTGCCCGCCATGCCAGGCCTCGCGCTCAGAGACCCCACGGAGGGCTGACTGTCCCCGGGGGGGGGGTCACTTACACCACGGAAGCTGGCAAGCGCGCTAAGTCAGGGCTCTCTGTGCAAAGGCGGACGGCTGAGCTTTTACTGCTCGTCTCTGCACCCGACATCTGCCTTCCGGGCGGTGACATTCATTTCCCGAGTGACCGTCCACTTCATCGGGCCTCACGGTCCGGTGCCCGCGTCTGAGGCCAGCGCTCATTGTCTCTGTCGTAGACAGTGTCCACCCTGAGGCTGGCGTGGCCTCCCTGTCCCGGGCGGTGGGGGCAGAGTTGGGGTGCGGCCCTGGTCCGGGGCATGCTCGCCGGGGAGCGGGCACCTGGGCTAGAATTGTCCTGGGCCAGGGACGAGGGCCAGGCCCTCGGGGACCCAGCGTCCTCAGTCACTCAGCATAGATACTGTCTCCGATTCGTGGCCATGGGCCTCTGGCCAGGTGCCGGCTCCTGCCCACGTGAGCACCCGGCACCCCTGCCCCCCTCTAGGCCTGGCCCGCTGGCCTCCCTCGTTCCTAAGATGCTCATGTTCTGCTTAAGTGAATGAGAACGCTTCTGAGCTGCTTGTCAGCACACAGACAGAGCTGTCCCCCAAACGAGCCCCACAGAGGGGTCAGGATGCCAGCCGGCTGCCTTGCCAGGCGGATCCGGGACACGGGCCTCGGGACACGGCCCAGGTCACGGGTGGGGGTCGGGGGGAGAGACACTTGGGGTGGACGCAACATCTCAAGGTGAGAAGGAGGTGCTCGCAGAACCGCCTTTCCGGGTGGATCGTCCCTTCGCGGGAGACGTGGCCTGCGGCCCCTCCCAGCACCAGGTCCCCTGGGTCGCTCTCTCCCGGCTGAGGTTGGCTCACTTCAGCAGAGGAGCCACGTCGAGACGGCCCTGCTGCTCAGGGGCCAGAGAGAGAGTGATGGGGGCCTCGCGCTCCGAGCCTTGCGTGTCCTGCACAGAACGGAGGTGACGCTGGGCGTGGGGAGCTCCTGGGGGAGCTGCGGGGAGCATCTGGGCCCCACCGGTGCGGCCGTGGGGAAGCCGGGACGCAGCTCACTCGGTCGGCGTCTTTCTTCCCTCTCCCTCCAACTCGGCCAAGGCCCCGTTCCCAGGTGCTCGCAGGGGAGCCTCGGATTTAATTCCCTGTGACCTACGAACCTCTTGGTTTCCCCACATCCCAGTTCCGGGGAAAGCTGTTATTTGTTTCAGCAAACCTTCGTCGCCTGCCAAGCTCCGGGCATGAAGGATAAGAAAAGGCCTATGCGAGCAAATGCCTGCACCCAGCTCACACACGGCCAGACCCTGGGGTGGAGGAGGGGCGGCCGCCTGTGACCGGACCAGGCGTGGGGAGCGGTCACCCTGCCAAGGGACCCGCGGGCCCGCTGCCTCCGCTCCGTCCGAGGCGATTGCGGGCGAGACGGGTGAGCCCCAGGCCGCCGTGGGACGTGGCCGCGGCAAAGCCAGGAAGCCACCCTGCATGGGTCGGGAGCTCCCTGCTCCTGGGTGTTTTGTGGGTGAATAAGGCCAGGCCTGTCCAGAAAGGTGCACCTGGGAAGCTAACCTGCTTTTGGAAGCGGATGACCTGTGTCAGAGCTGGAGCGTGTCCCGCCCGCCCACCGGGAACCCTCCGGCCGAGACCGCGTGGGGGCACGTGGTGCCACTCAGCCCGTGGGGTCTGGCCGCTGCCCTTTGAAATGCCTCCGCCGCTCTAAACAGAAACAGATGTTCGCACAGCAGAGCTGAGCAGAAGTCATCCTTCAACCAGTAGATTAAAACATCTGTCAGGACAGCCCGAGGCCGGCACAGCTGGGCCTGCCAATCACCGAGGCAGGGAGCCCGAGGGGGCAGAGGGACCTGGACGGAGAGCGGGCACAGCCTGAGCGGTCCTGATCACACGTCGGACTCACACGTCCTGTCCCACATCCTGCTGTCCATCCCACATCCTACCGTCCATCCCTGTCCTGCTGTCCATCCCACATCCGGCTGTCCATCCCTGTCCTGCTGTCCATCCCACATCCTACTGTCCATCCCTATCCTGCTGTCCATCCCACATCCTGCTGTCCATCCCATGTCCTACTGTCCATCCCACGTCCTGCTGTCCACCCCTGTCCTGCTGTCCATCCCACATCCTACTGTCCATCCCTGTCCTGCTGTCCATCCCTGTTCTGCTGTCCATCCCTGTCCTGCTGTCCATTCCATGTCCTGCTGTCCATCCCTGTCCTGCTGTCCATCCCTGTCCTACTGTCCATCCCTGTCCTGCTGTCCATCCCTGTCCTGCTGTCCATCCCACATCCTGCTGTCCATCCCACATCCTGCTGTCCATCCCACATCTGCTGTCCATCCCACATCCTGCTGTCCATCCCTGTCCTGCTGTCCATCCCACGTCCTGCTGTCCTCCCTGGGACTCCCTTAAACTGCTCTGTCCTCTCATCAGGACCAGGTGTGCTGATGCCTGGACGGGTGGCCCTGCTGGCCTCTGTCCCTGGCCTGGGGTGGGACCCTGGCCTCCTTGGACGTGTCCAGGGCGGCTGGGCCTCCCGCACGCAGGCTGCCGTGGCTTCTCTCAGAACCAGGGAGGGACAGCGCTGTCCCTGCGGTGACCCCGCCAGGATTCGAGGGTGGGGGCGGGTCCGCGTGGGCAGGGGTCCCGGGGACAAGGGTGATTCTGAACAGCTGTTTCTGCAGTGACACAGCCGCCGGCCCGGCCGAGGGCAGCAGAGAAGAGCGGTCACACTGACAGGAGCACCCGAGGGGCACTTCCGCCTTCCTGACCCGTGACTCCCTGCACGTGAGCAATGGCTCCCCACCGAGAACGTCCACCCTGCGGGCGGGCTCCTTGCGCCTGGCAGAGTTCAGGGCAGACGTTCTCTGCCCGGCGGGCTCGGCCCAGGGGGCCCAGGGGAGTGATTCCAGGGAATTCCAAAGGCGGGAGCAGCCCGGACGGACTCGCAGCCCTGCTGCCATTTTGAATGACGTGTGAAAAGCTCAGCTATTTGCCAAGTGAAGGCACACCCTCCCCTGCAGACTGGAGCCCTGAGGACCAGGGGACGGACGGACGGATGGACGGCGGGCATGGCCGGTGCCGAGGAGGGAGGGACGCAGTGAAGGGCACCCTTGCGCCCTGCTCGGTGGGGAGAGGCGGGCGGGACCCCAGCCTTCCTCCCAGATAGGAGCGTCCTGGGCTTGCGATGGGCCTGGCCCCGACACGCCCCGCCCCTTGTTCTTCCCGGACTTCGGGGGCTGTGGTTCAGGGCAGGGGACCGAACCGAGAGGGAAGCCCGGGAGAAGCCGGCAGCGTGATTAACAGCTGCCCTCGTCCGCATCGTCTGCTGACGTCGCTCACCTCCCACTTCCCCGCTCCCGCGGGGGGCGGGGCAGAGCCCCCACATTTCCAGATGCTGCTGTAAGCTCAGTGTGGCCTGGGGCCGCCAGCCTCTAGGGGCTGTGCAAACAGCGCGGTGACCTGAAGTGGCTGCGCTAGGCTGGCGGCCACTCACCTTCCATCCCACATCCTACTGTCCATCCCTGTCCTGCTGCCCGTCCCAGGTGGTGGGAACCACACGAGTCTTTCGGGAGGCGCCGGCCTGCCCGGCGTCAGCACCTGCCCCTGGAGCCCTAGAGAAGCTGGGGGTGCGGGAGGGTCACAGGGCAGAGGCCATTCAGCCCAGACGTCTGCCAGGGAGCCCCCCAGACTGCGGGAGCCCGGACAGGAGGGCCTCACGGGGCAGAGCCGCCCTGGCCAGCAGCCCAGACGCCCGTCCTGCTCTGAGCTGGGGCCAAGCTCCTGCCCGGAGGCCTCGGTGCACGCGGCCGTGGGACAGTAACAATGGGATGGCCAATGTGGTGGCCTCAGCCCCAGGCCCGGTGCACGCCCAGCAGGCACCACCCCGCACCCTCCTGCACCGCCCCCCACCCCCCCATGGAACCTGCGGCTGGTCCCCGTCAGTGAAGCCCACCCACAGCCCGCACCCCACTTCCCTCTGTCCTTAGGCCCCTCCGTCACCAGTGTGTGCCTCCCGTGTCTGCCATGTGAACACAGCACGAACACCTTTCCCACGACCGCCATGCCTTCCTCTCCCCCACTTCCCAGAAAACAGCAGGGACGTGTCGGAGCAGCCGGTGCGTCCCCACGTGCCCGGTTCTCTCCGTGCACACGGCATCCCTGGTCCCCGGTCCCCGAGCTGTCCATCGCCTCTGCTCCGCGATCCGGGGCCTCCTCGGGCCGCAGGGCTCCCAGGCTCCTTGGCACCTCCTCCCAAGCACCTCGTCCCCATAACCGTCAGGAAATGGAAGTCGCCACATTTATTCATTTATTTGGGTTAGGTCTCACCCGCGGATATTTTTTTCCATTGATTTTTTAAAAATATGTTTTTATTGACTTTAGAGAAAGAGGAAGGGAGAGGGACAGAGAGAAGATAGAAACAGGTGAGAAACATCCATCGGCTGCCTCCCGCACGTCCCCTACTGGGGATCGAGCCCACAACCCGGGCATGTGCCCTGACCGGGAATGGAACTGTGACCTCCTGGTTCATAGGTCAATGCTCAACCACTGAGCCACACCATCCAGGCTCCATTGATTTTTAGAGATAGTGGAAAGGTGGGAGGGAGAGAGAGAAACGTCGAGGTGAGAGCCCCGAGACTGGTTGCCTCCCGCACATGCCCTGACCAGAGCCGGGGATTGAACCTGCGAACCAGGTACGTGCCCTTGACCAGGAACGTGACCCCATGACCCTGTGGTGCACAGGCCCGCCTCTCACACAGAGCACATGGCCTGGGCGTGTCGATATGTAAAAGGAATTCCTCCTGCAGGGCCGTAGTCTTAGGAGCCAGTGCGAGGCCGCGAGGCCCAGACGAGGCTCCGTGAGCGCTGCGTGAGCTGGTGAGGGGGTCCTCGCTGTGACAGGCGGAACTGGGCGGCCCCTCCTCGGCCACTCAGACACCAGCGCACCTGCTGCGGGAGGGTTTTGCTGTGACTACGGTCCAGACCAGGTAGCCCTGAAATGGGGACACCACCGGGTCGGACCTAATTGCTTGCACCTCCCAGAGCAGAGTCTTCCCCTGCTGGTGGCTGAGGCATCAGAGACCCCCTGCTGACTGGGTGGAGGCCAATGGGAGCTGTGGGCGGGGCCACGGGCAGGGGGCTGGGGGCAGGCCTATGGGGGGGGCGGGGCCATGGGCGGGGGGAGGTCTGGGGGCTGGGCCATGGGAAGGGGGCTGGGGGCGGGGGGCTGTGGGCAGGATTCTGGGGGCGGGGCCACGGGCGGGGGTTGGCTGGGGGTGGGGCCGCGGGCAGGGGGCTGGGGGCGGGCCTATGGGAAGGGGGCTGGGGGCGGGGGGCTGTGGGCAGGATTCTGGGGGCGGGGCCACGGGAAGGGGGCTGGGGGCGGGGCCATGGGCGGGGGTTGGCTGGGGGTGGGGCCGCGGGCAGGGGGCTGGGGGCGGGCCTATGGGAAGGGGGCTGGGGGCTGGGGGCGGGGCCACGGGCGGGGGGGGAGGGGTTGCTGGGGGCGGGGCCATGGGCAGGGGGCTGCGGGCAGGGGGCTGGGGGCGGGGCCATGGGCAGGGAGCTGCGGGCAGGGGGCTGCGGGCGGCTCTGGAGCCCCGGCAGTGTCCTCTGGCAGCAAGAAGAACAGTAGGGGCCTCCGTCCCACACGTGCAAGGACGTGCGTTCCACCAACAAGCAGGGAGCCCTGGCCGCCGACCCCGCGAAGCAGCGCAAGATCAGCTGGCGAGACCCCGCTGGAGCCTGGCCGCACCCACCATGCCCGCTGCTGCTTCAAGCTGCTAAATCCGTGGTAATTCGTGTCCAACCGCAGCTGATGACGGAGGGTAGGGGCCGGCCTCGCTGTGGCTCTGTCTCCACCCCAGCACCCACTCTGGGCACGGGCGGGAGACCCTGCCTGGCGCTGAGCACAAGCGGTGGGAGCAGGACAGCGGGACCAGCGCTGGGGCCCCACGTCCCACGCCCGCGGCCCACACCCCACGCTGCGGCCCAGCCCTGTGTGGTTCCTGTCAGTGACTTGCTGAATAAGGACAGGATAGGGCGGTGAGCCCTGGACACACTATACATTCCTCAGCAGAAATGACTGAAAATGTGTGTGTTGTTAGCAGCCCAAGCCAATTTGCAATTTATCTTGGTTTTCACCCAAACAGGCTGCAACCCAAGACAAACACACTTTGATGTAATCAGCGAGTGACTCAGGCTGTTTGCACCGCGGCTCCTGTGCTGAGGAAACAGAGAGGCCTTGACAGCCCGCCAGCGGAAACGTGTGTGCGTCTGCCCTGCCCCGCGACCTGGCCCGCCCCGCCCAGGGCGGTGACGTCACGGCCCGCTGCTGCCACTGGAGTTTTAAGTTATTGTTACTCGGGGTCTTGGCTGGGCGCCCGCTGGTGCAACAGGCCTGACCCAGGAGCCGTGCACACTCCCACGAGGGGCACGGGCACACGTGGCGTGTCTGCGATCCTCTCCAGATCTGCTGATCCGTGAGTCGCACACGGTGATGTTTTAGGTCAGCGATCTGGCTTTCCAACACATTTTGTAAAAATATTTTTTTATTGATTTTAGAGAGGAAGGGAGAAGGAGAGAGAGATAGAAACATCAATGATGAGAGAGAAATACTGCTCAGCTGTCGCCTGCAGGCCCCACACCGGGGATCAAATCCACAACCCAGGCATGTGCCCTGACTGGGAATCAAACCAGGACCTCCTGGTTCCTGGGTCGATGCTCACGCCCTGAGCCACCCCAGCTGGACCCTGGCACGTTCCTCTACAGAGAAGGGCTCCTCGCAGGCCCGGCTGGCCTTCGGCTCCGTTCACGTGCCCGGAGGACCCACATGGAGGCGGTGGCACTGACGTCCTGGGCGCTCTGTGCTGCTAGAAAACGGCGAGGTCTGTGCTCAGAGCCAGTTCCAAAGGGAGGAAACTCTGCCTTTCACACCATGATACAGCACTCTACATGCCACTACATTCACACCCATGTCCATGTCCATGTGTAGGTGGCTGTGATTCCTCGGAACGAGGGCAAGTCTGGAGGGCACAGCCTAGTGGCTGGTAGTGATGAGGACAGGAGGCCCAGGACAGTGGCCAAGACCATCACACTTCCTGTGTGAGGCTCTCCTATGTGCACAGTCCCATGTGTGTGCATGTGCTCACGTGTACATGCAGATCTACATGTAAGCAGAGGCTGTGTTGTGTGTTTCTCTGGTGCAGTGCTGTTGCATCCTGGCTACCGAGTCTGTGTGTGCACACATGTGCAATGTGTGTGTATATACACGTACAATGTGTGTGCACACGTGTACAATGAGTGTGCTATGTCACCTGCTGTCTCGCGGGCTCTGCCTTCACTCTGCAGACGTGGCGACACAGGACATGACTTAATTTGTCTCGCGGTCCCAGCAGGGAGGTGTCAGGGGGGAAAAGCAAAGGGAAAAGCCAGGTGTCCCAGCCGACATCCGTGACCCGGGACGAGACGCCCAGTGCAAGGTCGGAGCAGGCCTCTCCGATGGAGCGTCCGATTTCATGGGTCATCTTCCGGCCCGGACGGGCTGTAGCGTCAGATTTATGGCCCCGCGAAAGGCTACCTCCTCTCCCCGGGAAGAGGGAACCAATGGCCCGTTCACACCGAAGGGCCCTGGACCGCAGGCACCCACCAGCCACGGACAGTGATGCCCTGAGCGGCTCCGGGAGCTGTGGCCAGTGCTCCCTCCTAATACCCGGTGGCAACGCATCCGGAGGGCTCGGCACGGGAGGGTCAGGGTCAGGGTTAGGCTTAGGGCTGCTGTTGCCGCCCGGGCCTTTCGTGGTAAAGTCATCACACCTTAAAGACGGGGCGTCGTGTTAAGTAGCCTCAGGCGGAGACCATCCCCAATACGTACAAACGGCAGATGGTTCGTTACCTGTGCACCACAACCGATAAGTTACACGGTGGTCACACCTCAATTAGCATAACAAGTAAAAGCAGAAAGACGGGCAACTCATTAGCCCTGCGTCTCTGGGGATGGTTATGAAAACGGTCGAGAGCGAAGGCAGGTGCGCGCCAGCAGCCACCACCTCCGGGCGCTGGGCGGGTGGGAACAGGCTCCGTGTCTCCCTGAGAGCCTGGGAGAGAAACTGGGAGTGTGGACGAAGGGCTGGCACTTAACCCTTCCCTCCGGCCCCCGGTGCCCGGCCTGCTCAGAGGACATGAAGAAGGGGCTCACAGCGCCCTGGCAGAGGGGAACCGAGGCTTAGAGTGATCCAGCTGTGATCCACTGTCACGCTCAGGAGGTGAAGAGGCGGGTCTGAGAGAGGTGGCGGGCCCAGGGCTCCCCCGCCGCCCCCCTACCCGCCGGATAGCGCTCTGGGCACCTGCTCTGGTGAGGAAGCAGCTCCCGGCAGCCCAGCCCGTCCTTGCCTCGCGCCGGGTGAGTGGGCCCACCCTGGACAGTGATGGTGAGCGAGAGCTACAGGGAGGAGGGAGGAGGCAGGGTGGGGAGGTTCGTGCTGGGGCCCAGGAAGTTTGTTTTACAGCTAATTTTTACACGTTTGTTTAATCTGTCACCGAGGGTCACTGGTCAGGCCACTGCTCCTGTCCTGCAGCCCCGTTCCCAGCGCCGCCGCCTGGGAAGGGGCAGCGAAGCCCTTTCCAGAGGCTCAGCAAACAGGAAGTGCTCCCAGGACACGGCGGTCACCCAGCTGTCGGGTCAGGAAATTGCTCCTGCCCTGTGGTGGCTCCTCTGCTCGGGTGGCCAGTCACCGGGCCCAGCCCACGCGCAGCCCCTGGGACGTCGGGGCCCGGCGGCAGCCAGACTTCCGCTGGGATTTCATTCTGGCCAGTTGTTGGCGGGGGAGTCATTTATCCAACACGATGAGGGGTTCGGTTGTAAGAAACACACCATTTTAATGTCTCTGAACACATTCATCCCATTTTCAAACCGTTCACGGGGAGCTCGCGCGTGGGCCAGGACTCCAGCTCTGCTTGCAGTGAAGGGGGGACCCCGGGAGCTGGAGACGGCCTGAGGGCCTCGCCCACTCTGGTGTGACACTCACCTTTAAAGGGTCATTCAAAATCCATGTTGGGCCTACCTGGTTTTGCTCAGTGGATAGAGCATCAGCCTGTGGACTGAAGGGTCCCAGGTTCGATTCCGGTCAAGGGTACGCACTTGGTTGCAGGTTCCCCGGCCCTGGTCGGGGTGCGTGCAGGAGGCAACCAGTCAATGTGTCTCTCTCACATCTGATGTTTCTCTGTCTTTCCCTCTCCTTTCCACTCTCTCTAAAAATCAGTGGAAAAATGTCCTCGGGTGAGGATTAGCAACAAGAAAGAAATCCACATTAGCTCTCTGAGAAACGATTCTTTTTCCACTCATGTAGCAATGCCTCGTGTACTCTGTTAATGTACGTGCACTCTGTGCCTCCTCAGTGTCTGGCACATAAGTACACCCGGCACAGACTGGTGTGAGACAAACACATGATTCTGGGTGGGCACAGCTCTACTGGGGACACAGGCACACCTGCGGGGGATGCCCACAGACCTGAGGGTTCCAGAGTGCCACCAGCACTGTGTTCTGGACAGAACGTGTATGAAAGGGCTAGGGACCAGCTAAAATAGCTTTATGTAGTCATCACACTATCACCACCATCATGACGGCAACCATCACCACCACCATCACCACCATCACCACCATCATGACCGCAACCATCACCATCAACACCACCATCATCACCACCACCATCACCACCATCACCACCATCGTGACCGCAACCATCACCATCCCACCATCACCACCATCATCACCATCACCATCATCACCAGCACAACACCAACAACATCACCATCACCATCCTACCACCATCACCACCACTATGACCACCATCATGACTGCCACCATCACCAACACCAACACCATCACATCCCTCCATCATCACCATCACCATCATCACCATCACAACACCATCACTATCACCATCCTACCACCATCACCATCATCATCACCATTATCACCATCACCAACACCAATACCATCACCATCACCACCATCACCATCACCACCATCACCATCAGCACCATCATCACCATCACCATCAGCACCATCATCACCATCATCACCACCACCATCACCACCATCACCTTCACCACCATCACCACCATCATCATCATCATCACCATCACCACCATCACCATCAGCACCATCATCATCATCACCATCACCACCATCACAACCTTCACCATCACCATCACCATCATCTCCTTCACCATGGGCATGGACTACATTGGGGGAGCAGGGGCCACCTCTCAGGTGCTGTGTCACCCTTTAGGCAATGAGGAGTCTTTCTGTTCACCTCATGGGGCAACGGGTCTCGTGGTTCTTGTTTGACCAAGGAAAGGCAGAGACTCCACCTGTTGCCCGGGGCTGGGGAGCTGCAGCCCACCACCCTCGTCCTGGAGTTGGGAGTGGGCTTGCTGGCTACAGCCACAGACATCCAGGGTCACGTTCTGACACATGGTTTAGGCTCATCCTCCTGGGCCCCAAACCACGGGAATTAGTTCCAATCCTTCTTGTAATTATTAATGATGGTTAATAGCAGCATAGACTGGAAAATCCCAGCTTCCTCCACTGACCAGCCCTCACACCTCCTGTCTGCTTCCTGGCAAACCAGTGTTAATAAGTAACACCAGGGAGGGACCCTCGGTGTCTCATTTGCCAGCCCAGCGGCCTGGGCTCCGAGTGCATCTGCAGCAGTTGATGTGTGGGAGGGAAAGCAAGTCTTCAGAGAGTTCGTGCTCATCAGTTTCGTTGGTGAAAGTTTGGGAAGAGAGGGTGGGCCAGCTCAGTTAAGACAGGGAGGCCCTTTCAGCGTTGCTTTGGGGGTGATGAGCCTGCGTTTCAGGGGGTTACGTGGGATTTACAGTGACACACATGCCCCTTTATTCTCTCCCCTGCGTCTTGCTTCATGACTGGAAGCCCACAATCCGCAGTCTTTCCGGCACCATCCCTGCTGCCGGTCCAGCCTCTACTCTCAGCCGTGTCATGAGTGGGGAGAGGAAGGGGAGGTTTGAAGACGATTCCCAGTCTCTTCGGGGACTGGGCACAGGGTGGTCAGTGCCACTGATCGAGATAGTGAACTCAGGAACTGGAGCCGTTCAGGGTGCAAGAGGGTGGTCCTTGAGAGAGAAAACGTCGGATGTGGCTAACGTGAAGGGGTGCCCGTGAAGGAGGTGATGAAAAAGCTCCAGGGGCTCAGAAGCTGAACCAGGAGCAGCGCTGTTGGATGATCCCAAGATGTTGGGGTGGTCACAGTGACGGGGGTGGTCAGTGAGGGGGGTGGTCAGTGAAGTAGTGAGGGGGTGGTCAATGAGAGGGGTGGTGGTCAGTGAGGGGGTGGTCAGTGAGGTGGGTGGTCACTGAGGGGGTGGTGGTCAGTGAGGGGGTGGTGGTCAGTGAGGGGGTGGTCAGTGAGGGGGGTGGTCAGTGAGGGGGTGGTCAGTGAGGGGGTGGTCAGTGAGGGGGTTGTCAGTGAAGGGGTGGTCAGTGAGGTGGATGGTCAGTGAGAGGGTGGTCAGTGAGGGGGTGGTCAGTGAGGGGGTGGTCACTGAGGGGGGTGGTCAGTGAGGGGGTGGTCAGTGAGGGGGTGGTGGTCAGTGAGGGGGTGGTCAGTGAGGGGTGGTCAGTGAGGGGGGTGGTCAGTGAGGGGGTGGTCAGTGAGGGGGTGGTCAGTGAGGGGGTGGTGGTCAGTGAAGGGGGTGGTCAGTGAGGGGTGGTCAGTGAGGGGGGTGGTCAGTGAGGGGGGTGGTCAGTGAGGGGGTGGTCAGTGAAGTGGGTGGTCAGTGAGGGGGTGGTCAGTGAGGGGGTGGTCAGTGAGGGAGTGGTCAGTGAGGGGTGGTCAGTGAGGGGGGTGGTCAGTGAGGGGGTGGCCAGGTGGCTTCTCTCCTCGGCTCCGTGGACGATCGCAGGAGTGGTTGGCTCCTGACCCTCCCCGTTCGCACGCGGCCTGGCCTGGAGGAACACACTGGGAAACGTGGCAGATCTGCCTGCAGGCGCTGGATACTTCCAACCAGCTGCCCGGTGGCCTTGCCACCCCTCCCCCTGAGTGCAGGACAGGGACCCCGGTGTCACGGTTGTAGCATCTCCGGTGACCGGGCTCCCAGGAACCCCCGTCGCTGGACAGGGTTGGTGGCCACAGGACTGGGAAGAGTCCCGATCCACCACCTCTGCTTAGTCCTCAGAGCGTCCTCCCGGCATTCCCGGAGGGGGTCCCCGTCCCTGGTGCCCCGGGCCCTCCGCCTGCCCCTCCGGCATCCCACAGACGGCCAACCACAGCTGCGGACTCACTGGGCACCTCTGAGGCTCAGCCAGGTCGCCCTCACCTCCTCTACCTCTCACACCTTCCAGGGCAGCCCCCGCGGCACCCCCACCCCCAGTGCCTGAGCCGCACCCCGACCTCCGTCTCCTCAGTCCTCACGGCGCCTCCTGGCTACGTTAGCTGTGTAAATCCAACAGCAGAGTTGTTGTTACGTCTATAACTTACACATTTTGTTTATGAACATGGTACGTTTTATATTAAGATGGAAAGTACTCGTTCTCTATTTTTTTTTTTTTTTGGCTTAATGCTCAGCTATAAATTTTGCGGATAAAATGCACATAAATATTTTAAGCCAGTTGATTGACTAAATCTTCCAGAGGTCACATTTCGAAGCATCATCATAAATTTGACGTCGCTCACTCTCGGGCACCTCGAATACCAAATCAGGAAACATAAATCTAAGCAACGGACGCCTCCTCCGTGACTGAACAGTGTCGATTCGCTGCCTGGTTGATAAAGCTGATTCCCTCGGTTTCCCAGCCGCGGCCCTGTGGACACGCTGAGCGGGCCCCTCCTCGCTGTGGGGCGTCCTGCATCATGGGGTTCCTGGGGCGTCCAGGGGTCCCGGCTCCACCCCCTCGGTGCCAGGGATACTCTCAGCGTGACGACAATAAGAAGTGTCCCGGGCTCCCTGACTGCCCCTGGGGCAGAAACACAAATCCCCCAGCTGAGAACAACTGCCTCAGATGTTGAAAGTTGAACAAATTTAATGAGCTGCTAACCCCTAAGTGTGCTCTTAAATCACACATTTACTCCTTCAGATGCACATAAATGCTTCAAGTGCATTTTAAAATCAAAATACGTAAACTCGTGATTACAAAGCGTGTGCTTCGTGTCCAGTCAGCTGCCACAGGGTCACCGACACCCCACGTGGTCTCACCCCGTGTCCTCCTGGAAGTTGCCGACCCTCAGGGACGTTCTTGCCACGATAGCAGCGGGACTGCGTCCCAGGTCACCCCAGGGGCCGCGAGGGAGCAGGTCTCAGGTCAGACGGGACTCAGGGTCCAGATGAGGGACAGGAGAGGGATGATGGCCACCGGCCCCTTCCTGACGCCCCCGGGGGCCACGTGCCCTGCTGTCTGGGCCTGGCGAATCCTGGGCCCGTCAGCCAGCTTTCTCTCTCATCCGGCCTCTAACTCTTACTACCCATTTCGACCTCACGGGGCCGGCCGCCTTCTGAGCCAGGATTTGCTGATGGAATTGGCGGGGCGTGGACCCGGAAGCATGGAGGAGGTGACGACCCGCTGGCCTTGGGCAACCCACGCGACGGTGGCCGTCCGTGGGCCCCGCGCTCTATGCCAGAGGAGCCCTCGGTTTCACCAGACACAACTTTAAAGGAAGTCTCTACCATCGGCATGCGAGTGTGTGGTATGTGTGGTGTGCGGTTATGTGCATGTGTCCACGTGTAGCGTATGTGTGCATGTGCAGCCTTGTGTGTGTGCATGTGTGTGATGTGTGCACACATGTGTCTATGCATATGCAAGTGTGCACGTGTGGTGTGTATGTGTGTGATGTGTGCACACATGTGTCTATGCATATGCAAGTGTGCACGTGTGGTGTGCATGCGTGTGATGTGTACACACACGTGTCTGTGCATGCGTGTGTGTGTGGTGTGTGCATGTATGTTTGTGCACTGCGAGTATGTGTGAGCTTGTATGTGATAGCGCCCTTCCCAACCTGCACTGCATCCGCTCTTTGTTTTTCGTATTTGGGGAACATGGAATTTGGAGCCCACGTGAATCTAACACGCGTGGCTCCATGTGGAAAGGGTGCCTCTCAGCGTGTCCTCTGCCCTGACGAACGGTGGCTGGGCCTCAGTAGGTGCAGGAAGCAGGTTCCTGACGCGGAGGAGTCGGGTGCGGGTGGGTCTGCTGTGGGCCGGTGACCGGGCCAGCGGGGAGCAGGGTGGGCAGGCCGCTTCCTCTGGCCCCATCTGGTAATCAGGCTGTGCCCTCGGGCACACGCCTGATACTCCTCACCGTGTTTGTCTTGGCAAGTGCTGTCATAGCCGCCGCTGCTATTCAGTCGTGGTCGGTCCCATTTATGAAATCACCGTCGCCTGGCAACCCCGGCAGTGCCGTGATGTATGGCCAGCGCCGCTGCTCGGAGGGAAGGGAAGCTCATTTCCCACTGACGAGAAGCCGCTGTGCACGGTGACCCGGGGGTGGCCCCAGAGCTGGCCGTCACCACAAATCCTGACGGCGTGGCACCGTGTTAGTGCAGCCGGTCTCAGGGAGCCCATTACATGAATTATTAAGTGCTGTCCGTTATGCGTGTGTGAGTCCCTGCACACAGCACCACGGCCATAAATTCCTGGTCCGCCCAGCACCAGAAGGGGCGTCGAGCTGGCCGCCTGCTTTGTTCCCGGGACGCAGGGTGTGAGCACAGCCTGCCCAGCGCCGCCCCCGGGCTGTGACACAGAGGCTGGGGGGACACCGCGGTTCTCCGGGCGACGCCTGGGCGTGTGGTGAACACCACAGACACGAGGGGCCGTGGGGAAGCCCGGTGCCGGGAGCCGGCGCTTTCCTCTGCGGGGCTGGCGTCCGTGGGTGGAGACCGGCCCCGTCAGCACCACCGCGTGGAGATGCCCGGGCCGAGGGCTGGGCCCCAGAGGCCGTCGGCCCCTGAAGACGAGGCGGAGGGCGAGCACGTCGCCGGCTCACGGGCCAATGGTCTCTGGGTGGCACCCCCAGCGCCGCAGGGCCACCCTGTCCCAGACTTAGGGGGCGATAGAGGCGGCCCCAGGACGCTCCGCTGGCACCTCCACGGCAGCCCCTCCTGCCGAGCAGCCCATCTGCCCACGGACGCTGAGCAGAGAGTTGGTGGGGCAGGAAGGGAGGGCAGGATGTGGGACTTCCCGAACGGCCCACCAGCTGGGCGGCCACTCGGGGTCCAGACCAGCCCCTGGGATGCGCAGCAGGAGGGCCGAGCAGCCCCGGCTGCACACCTGCTTTCCCGGAAAGCGGTCAGCCTGAGGCTCGGTGCGGTGCTTCGCAGTCGAGGCAGGTCTCAGGGCGCCCACAGTGTAGGGGAACGTGGAGGATGAGGGGCGTGCGCTGAAGAAGGCCAGGCGTGCCCGGGGGGCAGGCGGGCTGGAGTCAGGGCTGTGGCCTCCAGACTCAGCCCCCAGGTGCAGGGAGGGCCAGGCTGGGGGAGACATGGGGCCTAAATAATGTGTTTCTCCCTTTAAGAGCGCTGAGCCGCCCTCGCAGGTTTGGCTCAGTGGATAGAGCATCAGCCCCCGAACAGAAGGGCCCGAGTTTGATTCCTGTCAAGGGCACGCACCTCGGTTGCAGGCTGGGTCCCCGGCCCCTGGCCCCTAGCGTGCGGGAGGCAGCAAGTCGATGTCTCTCCTGCATCTGTGTGTGTCTCGCTCCTCCCTCTTTCTCTAAAAATCAATGGGAAAATAGCCTCAGGTGAGGAGTAACCAAACACAAGTGCGCTGAGCTGGGAGAGGGTGGAGGCTGGGCCTGGCCCAGTGCCTGGGTGTCTCCTAGGCCACATCCTCTGGGCTCTGAGGGCCTTCCCGGGAAGGCCTGGAGCGCAGGGCGGGTCTCAGGGCCACAGAAGCCGGAAGCGCGAGGAGTTCTGGCTGCAGCCTGTCTCCCGTCGGCCTCGGCCCAGATCCAAGGCCGCTCTTTCCCGTTCAGCAGCAGCCGGGTACCTCCAGGGTGGCCCTGGTCTGGGGCGCCCCTCCCCTGCCAGCCCCAGCACCCAGGCCCAGCCCTGGTCTTCAGTGTTGAGGGGGCGGGTCCTGGGGCACCTGCTCTGACCTACCTGGCCTCCCCCGCCTCCTGCCCTCGGCCCCCCGCCCTCCGACGCGGGTGTTCCTGAGGCCCCGCGGCTCCCAGGGTGTGGGTTCCTCATTTTGCTTTCAGGAGAGGCGTGCCCAGCGTCCACAGGGCTGCGTGAGGCCCTGGGGAGGGGGAGCCAGCTCGGTGCCGTCCGGCCCGGAGACCACAGGTGTTGGGGAGCTCAGCCGCGTGGCCTGAACGCTGAGGCCCCACAGAGCTGGTCTGGCATCCGCTGGGCCTGGGACGCTGCCCAGCTCCATGTTCTCCGCCTCTCACAGCCCAGACCCCCCGCCCGCCCCCCCCCCCCCCCCGAGTGTCCAGGGCCCTGGTCCCTCTGGGCACGGTTTCTACCGAGAGCGACACCCGTCCAGTGGGTGTGACCGTGAGCCGTGGTGGCCAGCCTGGCATCTCGGAAGAGTGGGGGTGTCCTTGGCACCAGCATCCCCGCGACTCAGGGGTCAGCCCGTCATCGCCACGCGGTGCTAACGGCCAGTCTGCACGCCACCTCCCACGTCCGCTTCACCCCCGTGACCGCCGGGAGCAGAAGGGGTGCCGGCCCCCCAGGCCTGTCCACGCCCCACACGGTGAAGGAGGCGGGAGACCTGCCCAGGACCCGGGCCAGTGGAGTCTCAAGAGCAACACCCACAGGCTGGTTCCCAAATGCGTCACCGTGACGCCTTCCCCAAGGATAGGCTCGCCCACCCCCGCCTGCATCAGCGGTTCCGGTGCCCGAACGCGTGTGGGAGGGTCCGCGCGTGTGCACGGTCTCCCGCGTGTGCACGGTCTCCCGCGTGTGCAGGTCTCCCGCGTGTGCACGGTCTCCCGCGTGTGCAGGTCTCCCGCGTGTGCACGGTCTCCCGCGTGTGCACGGTCTCCCGCGTGTGCACGGTCTCCCGCGTGTGCACGGTCTCTCGCGTGTGCACGGTCTCCCGCGTGTGCAAGGCCCCGTGTGTGCTGGGCTCTTTTCTCCTCTCCTCCCACTTCATCCCATTTCCAAGGGCAAGGCCGTGACCTGCCGGGTGGTGCTTTCCCTGGCGGCCGGGCCAACACGCCCAGACGGGCTTCAGCAACAGTAGCTTCTCTCTCACCATCGAGGCCGGGGTCCGAGGCCGGGGTGTGGGCGGGCCGCCGCCCCCAGGGCTGCAGGGAGGGCGCTGGGCTCTGGCCTGACTCGGCTCCAGCCTGACCCATGTCCACGGGTCCTTTGCGCGTCTGTGTCACAGTCACACTGGGGGAGGCCCCCCCCGCCCCCGCGCCGCTGTGACCTCGCCTCACCTCTGCCAGGACCCCATCTCCAAAGAAGGCCACGGGCTGAGGTGCTGGGTTAGGACTTCAGCATGGAACTTGGGGGTGCCGTGGACCCCTGACCCCAGGCACAGAGACGGCGAGAAGCGGAGGCCCCGCCATCTGCTGCAGGCCACGTGGAGGGCCGGCTGCCCCACGCAGGGTCTGGGTGGCACCTGGACGCGGGCAGAGCTGGGCTGCTGGCAGTCCCACCCCTGGGCGGTCCCTGTGGTCTGGAGGCCTCGTCACGCCTGGCTCTCTGGGAGGGTCTGCCAGACGCCCAGTTCGGAATGACTTTTCCAGACCCATCGACCTGAGTTGTTTTTCCAAAGGAACACCCCACCCCACCAAAGAAGCAACGGAGGCGGGGCTGGGACCTCAGAGGCTGCAGAACGTAGGTGAAGGCCTGGGCCGACCTGCAGGCCTGCCCTCGAAGACGCAGGCGAGTGCTTTGGGAGGGGCAGGGCGTCTGCCAATCACAGGGCGATGACAGCAGCCTCATCAGTGTCAGCACCTGAGCTGAGAGGCAGCAGCAGTGTCTCAGCCTCGTGGTCTCCCCAGCACAGCTTCCCACGGGCAGCAGGGACTTGGGGAGCCTGGGGATGGGCAGCAGGGATGTGGGGGGCCGTAGAGATGGACAGCAGGGATGTGGGGGGCCCTGGGGATGAGCAGCAGGGACGTGGGGGGCCCTGGGGATGAGCAGCAGGGACGTGGAGGGCCCTGGGGATGAGCAGCAGGGATGTGAGGGGCCGTAGAGATGGGCAGCAGGGATGTGGGGAGCCTGGGGATGGGCAGCAGGGATGTGGGGGGCCCTGGGGATGGGCAGCAGGGATGTGGGGGGCCATAGGGATGAGCAGCAGGGATGTGGGGGCCCTGGGGATGAGCAGCAGGGATATGGGGGCCCTGGGGATGGGCAGCAGGGATGTGGGGGCCCTGGGGATGAGCAGCAGGGATGTGGGGGCCCTGGGGATGAGCAGCAGGGATGTGGGGGCCCTGGGGATGAGCAGCAGGGATGTGGGGGGCCTGGGGATGAGCAGCAGGGATGTGGGGGGCCTGGGGATGAGCAGCAGGGACGTGGGGGCCCTGGGGTTGGGCAGCAGGGATGTGGGGGGGCCCTGGGGATGGGCAGCAGGGATGTGGGGGGGCCCTGGGGATGGGCAGCAGGGACACTGACAAATGTTCTCAGTTCAGTTGTGACAGCCGCGGACTCTCTATCAAACCCACAGAACGGTGTGTGTTACGTCATGAAGTTTAAGGCACGTAAATTATCTATAATAATGAAAGGGTGATATGCTAATTAGATCGGACGTCCTTTCGGACAAAGCCGGGGCCCAGGGGAAGCCAGCCCAGGTCCCAGGGGCCCGTGGGCGGCCAGAGGGGGGAAGCCCGGGTCCTCGTGCCGGAGGGAAGCCGGTGCCGGCCGCCGGGGAAAGGAAGGCCTACTCTTGCACGAATCCTCGTGCACCGGGCCTCTAGTGTCTCAATAGAGCTGCTGAGAAAACGTACTGAACAGCACTTGTTAAATTCAAAAATACTTCAGACGGGAGTTTACAACTGATTTTAAAAGAACACAAGTGTTTCACCAAATGGTACCCAGTGTTTTGCAAAAAAAGCAAAGCAGAGGCTCTGTGCAGGTCCGGGAGGTGCTAATCAGAGGTGTCAAAGGGTGCGGGAGGTGAGGGGCGTGCTGACAGCGGGGACCCCGGGGAGCGGAGCGACCCAGGCTTTCCCACAGAATAAGCTTTGGGGTTCACCAGGGTCGGGGAGACGGGGCAGCAGGCTCGCCCGTGGGTGCACGTGAGCTCCAACAGGCTCCTGGTGAGGCCCCCCTGCCTCCTGGGTGGGAGGAGGGTGCTGGGCTGGTGGGGACGGCCAGGCCTCTGCTGTCCTGAGGCCCCGGGTCTCTGAGCAGCTCCAGCTGCAGCTCCCAGGGCGCAGGGAGGACGCACGAGGCTATGGGCTTTGGAAAGATTTCTCCCCAAACCCCAGGGAAAGCAAACCAGCTTCCTGTGCCCGCGCCCCTGCCAGCTCGCTGCGTCCACCCCACCTGGCCAGGTCGTCTGGTGGGCCGAGCGGGGCCTCGTTTGCGGGTCGCACTGTTGGATTCAGACTTGGCTGTCTGACCAGTGTTGGGGGCCGGTCACTGCCCCGTTTCCTGGTTTGAGACCAGGAAGCAGCTAAACTGGTGTGTGTCCCCCTTTGAGAAAACTGAACCGTCTGCGTCGGAACCCAGACCCGCCACATCACGCGTTTTCCTGAAAGGGTCTCTGAAGTCCTTGTGGGAGGGGCCTGCTCGTGCGTCCCAAACTTGGCTCAGCGTCCAACCGGCAGAGCCACCGACTGCGCTCACCGGGACAGGTGCTCCTGGCCTCATGCGTCCCCAAGTCCTCGGGGGCATCCCCCGGCAGGTCCTGGACCCGACCAGCACAGGCCGCCCTCCTGAGGGACAGCTGCCTTGCCTCCCAGCTGGTCCCACGTCCGTTCCCACAAACCGAGGCCCCTCGAGCCCCTGGTCCCAGTCCAGCGTCCCGAGCTGGGACTGGGTCGGAGCTGGGCTGCGGGGCCCACGCCCGGTTCCGCTGCTCCCGAGCTGGTGCGAGCCTTCCTGGGTCTTGGAGCCTCACCTGAGGTCGGGGCGATGCCGGCTGCACCTCCCGTCCTGTGTGCGGCTGAGGAGGGACCCGCTGGGGCAGGTCCAGGCTCAGGGCCTCTGGATCCACGAGCACCCACCCTGTCGGCCACCACTAGTCCCCCCAGGATGGGCCACTTCCTGCGGGGGCTCCCGGGCCCGGGTGGTCCGGCCTCAGCAGTCACCACCCGGCCTTGGGCGGTTCCCTCCGACTCCTTTCCGTGGGTGCTGGTCCCCGCACCTCCCTTCTCTCACCCTCCCGCTGCTGTGTTGGGGGGAACTTTCCCGTCTAAGTGCCAGGCGTCTGGTGGTGATCACGTGTGACGATCCACACGGGCTCCTGTTTGGCGCATCGGAGGTGGATGCCGCACTGTCCGCCCGTCTGTCTGGGGCCACAGGCAGCCCCCATTCGAGGGCAGAGCTATTGGCTCCCACGGCGAGTGCTCAGGACGGGGAGGCAGTGCGTCTCAGAAGAGACACTTCCGTGAAAACCTTTCGTCCAGAGAGAAGCTGAGCCGGGCGGGCTGGCGTGGGACAGAAAGTGACGCTGGGGTACCAGGCCCCTGAGGGTCAGGCCCAGGCACCCCGAGCCTCCCCCCACCCCGAGCCCCTGGAGGCACCGGCAGGTCCACGCGCCCCTCCACCCGGCAGAGGGGTGACTCAAGTGGCAATCGGGGACTTGGAGGGAGTGACATGCAATTAATCTTCAAGCCCAATCGGCGACTCGCCTCTGCCCTCCAGGGAGAACGCGAGGTCCAGCCTGCGGATGGCAGCCTCTCCTCCCTTCTGCGCTAATCACCGGGGCTGGCGAGATCATTAGTCCCCGGAGGAGGCCGGGAGGGCGCCCGCCACAGCGAGACTGCGATGGAGGCGGACCAGAAGGACCCACGCACGTCTGCCCACAGGGGCTCCCCGGGCGCCGGGACATCTGCCACGGGGAGAGGTGGATTGCGGCTGCGTAATTGGGCGCGCGTGCCTGTGCCCTGAAACGCCACCCACGGGGCTCAGTGAAAGGGAATTCAATTTAAATCAATTGGACAAAAGTCTGTGGGGTGCCCACGCCCACTAGGGCTCTGAAAGGGCGGAGGCAAGCGGCTCCTGAGGGGTGAGTGCGCCTCGGGTTTCAAGGGGTCGGTTTGGCATTAAGAGCAGCAGGAGGCCGGTTCCCGTCCATCCCACTCGGGTTCACCCGGGGCTGGGGGCAGCAGGGCCCGGGGGGGAACAGAAGCAGGAGGAACGCCGGGCCACGGCCAGCTGTGCGGTTACCTGACCGTGTTGGGTTTAAAACAAGAAGCCATCGCTTCATCAGGAGGCTCGGGAGTCCCACTGTCAGGAAGGAGCCTTCACGCGCTCCCCCACCTCAGCCCCCCCCACGCCCACCCTGTGGCGTGCGGCCTGCCAGCGCTTCCCCCAGGGACGTGGCGTCCATGCCCCAGAGAGGATGTGGGGACGCTGACCCCCAGGGACGCGGCCGGGCCACCACCGCCCTTCAGAGGAGGGACCCCATCATTCGTGTCCGTGCTGGTGCGCGCTCCCCACGCTATTCTGACGTTTATGCTCGAAAGCGAGATGGAAAGAAAGCGTTCCCATGGCCCCTTTTCCTGTTAAATACGAAGTCCTTCCTCCGCCTGCAATCGCTGCTGCCGGTGGAGAGGCCCCGGGGCACCTGTGTCTGACCCACGAGGGGAGAGGGGAGACGATGTCGCCGAGAGGTTGGGGGAGGCCCAGTCCTCCCAGGAGAAGGGCCAGCCGGCACGTCCCCACCCTCCACGCCCGAAACAAACGCCATAGGACGCACCCGCGTTGCACCGCCTGCTTCGCTTGTTTTAACATAAATGTGTTCCTATTGGTCTCCGAGAGGAAGGAGAGGGAAAGAGAAACATCCACGATGAGAGAGAATCATGGACCGGCTGCCTCCTGCGCGCCCCACACTGGGGACCGAGCCCACAACCCGGGCCTGCGCCCTGACCGGGATAGAATCGTGACCTCCTGGGTCATAGGTCACGCTCAGCCCCTGAGCCCGCCGGCCAGGTGAGAGTCACTTGTTGCACCCCATGAAGCCCCTGCTCACCCTCAACAGCGGGTCGAACCCCCCTTCCCTTCTTGTGCAGCCTCGGGACTTGTCTTCATCACCCGGTCTTACCGGCAACGGTGGGAAGTGGGGGTGCGGGCCCTCACGCCCCCTCTCAGGCGCCTGCTCCCTTCAGCCTCCAGCCCCTCCGCTACTCTGTGCCCAGGTCACAGCCCTCCTACCCGCAGTGACCCCCTCGCCCTGGGCACAGGGCTGCGGCGGGTACTGGTCTCACCGTAGGCGCCCAGGAGGGGGCGCTGGGCAGGCTCATGTGGATGGCCACAGCGCCCGCCCTCACCCCCACGTGGGTGGAGGGTGGAGGGTGGAGGGTGGAGGGTGGAGGGTGGAGGGTGGAGGGTGCTGTCAGTGGAGGTGAAGCCATAAGCCCGGTCCTTAGCCTCCCAGGCAGGCGGGCGGGTGTCTGCCAGTTCCCAGACGGATCCACAGCCGGGGCGGCTGAGTTTCTCATCAATCAGGCCTGGCCCAAAGTCAATTAGGTCCAGGCCGGCTTCACGGCACAGACGGTGGGGCGGGGGCCACTGGGCTCGCCATGTGGGGGCGCGTGATTAATTGCGAGCTGGTGGGAGCAGGGTCTCACTGACTTCAGCTGCGTTCGGCTGTGCGTGAGGACGGCCCCTCCCAGCTCCCGACACCCAGGGGCACCCGGGGCACACACGGGACCCCTCCTCCCCTCAACGCCCTCGCCTTCCCCAGGAAGGGGGACGTCAGGCTCTGAGGCCCTCGGCCCGGAACAGCCTCACTCCGCTCTCCCTGAAGTTCTGGTCCAGGGTCGGACTTTGACCACGAATCCTGGGTGCCAGACGCCCTGCCAGCTTAGTCTCCAAGCCGCCTGCCTCCTCGCTCTGCTCCACCCTGCCCAGCGTGCGACTCAGGCACGCCCCCCCCCCCCCCCCGCAGCCCCTCCTCGTGGGAACGCGATGCCCTCTAATCAATGAAGGTTTGTGTTCAGAGCCATCTGCCTGCTCTCGGTGGGGCCTGTGATTAATGGGCCTCGGGCTCCGGGCTTGTGCCTCACTGTGCCCGGCGCTCACAGGGGCTCTTGGAGTCAAGTGTGCGTGGACGTGTGGCCCTGCCGGCCCGTGACCTTCAGTCTGGAGCTCCCCCCCCACCCTCAATCTGGGGGTTCATTATCGGGGCTGCAGTGTGATGCCAGGCCGCCAACTTACCACCCTCTCCCACGGTGCAGGCACCACCGGGCGGGCTCCCTGCCCACTCTCAGGACCCTCTGCACCCAGCTCTTCACACATTCACACACACACACACTCACACACTCACACACACACTCACACACACATACACACACTCACACACACACTCACACTCACACACACATACACACACACTCACACACACACTCACACACACATACACACACTCACACACACACTCACACACACACACACACACACTCACACACTCACACACACACACACTCACACACTCACACACACACACACACTCACACACTCACACACTCACACACACACACACACTCACACACACATACACACACACATACACCCTCACACCCACACACACACTCACACACTCACACACACACATACACCCTCACACCCACACACCCACACACACACTCACACACACACACTCACACACACACACACACTCACACACACACACTCACACACACTCACACACACACCACACACTCACACAAACACTCACACTCACACACTCACACACACACACCCACACACACACACACACTCACACTCACACACACACACTCACACACTCACACACCCACACACACACACACACTCACACACTCACACACACACACACACACACTCACACACTCACACACACACACACTCACACACTCACACACACACACACACTCACACACACACACTCACACACTCACACACACACACACTCACACACTCACACACACACACACACACACACTCACACACACACACACACTCACACACACACACACACTCACACACACACACACACACACACACACAGTCACACAGAGGCCCCAGCTGAGCAAACAGCAGGGTCTTGTCAGGCCTCGAGTGGCTCCCACACATCTGAGAACTGGACCTTCCGTGACTCCCCACCTGGTACCTGGCACCCGACGGGGAGCAGCACCTCTTCAGCATTGGGACGGACCCCAACTCCTGGCTCCCAGCTCTGGGCTCTAGGCTCCGGGAGCAGGGCCCGCTGCCCAGCGTTCCCACGGGGGACGCACCAGCTCCAGGGACAGGGTGTGGGAGGCCCGTCTCCAAAAGCTAGGTCTGGTTTTCCACGACCTTGGGGACAGGCGACCTTGGGGACACGCAACAGGCATGGGCTGCGCGTCCCGGGAAAGAACTGAACGGACAGCAGGGGGGCCCCCGAGTGTGAGGCCACGCGGAGCCTTCAGCACCGAGGCCGGGCCTGCCCATGCAGCCTGCCCCGTGGACACAGGGAGGCCGCCACGGACACACCTGCTGGCCACGTTCTGGGCTCTGGGTTCTGACGGTGGGCGCACCGGCGTCCCGTGTCACTAAACACAAACGCCCGTGTGGAATGTGGGTCAAGGAGGACAGGATGCCGGGGAGGGGCCGTGACCTCCGGGTGCCCACTGCGTGCTGCCCACTCCCTGTCCCTGGACGAGCTTCTCCAGGAACAAATCAGGATCCACCACCGGGGAGGGTGGCCCCTGGCCAGCGGCCGGTGGACAGTGGTAGCCAGACCCCACGAGAACACCCGTGCTGGCTCTGGGCCCAGGGCTGTCTGGACGAGGCCCACATGGGCTGGAGGACGTGGGAGGCAAGTGTCCACGCCTCTGGCCTATGAAGTCTCCAGCCCTGTGGGCGCCACACGGAGGCCAGATGTTGGTGGGGGCTGGTGGCTCCGCCCGGCCGTCCCTCTGCGCCAGAGCCTGGGTGGTCAGTGCCTCCCGGGGCGTGTAGGCATGTGACTGGGCCGTCCCTCTGCGCCCGAGCCTGGTGGTCAGTGCCTCCCGGGCGTGCAGGCGTGTGGCCGGGACGGAGTGATGAAGGGGCCTGAGCCTGCTGAGCCCGGACAGAGGGTCCTGGCTGTGGGGGGCTGAGGCCCGGGTGCTGGGGCTGGACAGAATTCAGGCAGTTCTCCAGCCTTGGCCATGTGACGCTGGGCTGACCGGCAGAGGTGAGATGAGACCGCACAGACTCTCCGCCCATGCCTGTGTCCCTTATCTTCCTCAGGGTCCCACGCGTTCCCTCTCAGGGTCAGGTGCAAACACCTGTGCTTTGGGGAGAACCTTTGGTCCCAGGAATGAGACTGTGCCCCTAACCCATTACTAACAAACCGGTCGGTGACGCGCCCAGTCCCACGGCGGGCGTCCACAGCGTCCCATTCGGGGCCCGGGCTGCCTCCGCCTGAGTGGCCACAGTGCACCCAGCCTTCCCAGCCAGCCCGCGGCCTCGGTGGCTGCCGCATGGCTCCGCCTCCTCCTGCTGGCGCCACTGTGAGCTTGCACGGTCCTGGGTCCAGACTGTTCGGGCTCTCCTGCACGCAGCGCTCCCTCCTGAGTCTGAGGCAGCGAGCGTCCGTGTTTGCGATTCCCACGCCCACACGTGCCCGTCACTGGCGTAGTGGGGGACCGGAGCCTGCCCAGCGAGTTCGGCCAAGGGGGTGGATAAACACGTGTCCGGTTCCACAGCGTTGGTTTAGCGAGAACGTTGCCCTGAGGCCAGGTCTGTGAGGGTCCGGTCACCTCCACCCCCTCCTGCCCTCCTCCCCTCCTGCTGAGCCTGGTGGTGCCACCAGAACGGACAGGGCGGGGGCGGGGACGGTCGCTCGCAGTGAGGCGGCCTCACTCGTCCTGTTCAGGGGCCTCCCCCTGGGACAGGGGTGGAGGGGTGGCGGCCTGTCCGCCCGTCCAGGCTCTGCAGCAGCCTGATGACCCCCCGCGCTGTTTTCCATCTCCCCCTGCCTCCCCCCCGCCCTGAGGACCCACCCTCTCCTTCCTGCAGCCATTGTCTCCTTGATTAACAAGGTACAGAGGACCCAACTTAAACTCAGGCCAACTCGTTAGCTGTGCGGGGAGTCCGGGCCCTGGGTCAGTGCAAAGGGCCCTCCTGGACCCTCCTTCCCACCCCACCCCAGTCCAGGTGCCCTGCCCAGGAGAAGGGCGTCAAGAGCCAGGTTCCTGAGAGGCAGTGTTTGAGGGGGACAAGGGGAGAGCGTGCATGACCAGCAGCCGACAAAGAGTCGGGGCTGGGTGGGGACAGGTGGCAAGAACATGGGCGAGTGCCGGGGGCAGTGCTGGGCAGACGTCAGCTGGGTGGAGCATCGAGCTGTTAGCTGAGAGGGCTTCCATGCCCTTCCATGAGCTTCCGTTTTCGATTCCCTCCTGAGAAGAGTCAAATAGCATCCTCGGTGCTCCGGCATCCTCTGTGCTCTAACATCCTCTGTGCTCTAACATCCTCAGTGCTCTAACACCCTCTGTGCTCTAACATCCTCTGTGCTCTAACATCCTCTGTGCTCTAACATCCTCTGTGCTCTAACATCCTCTGTGCTCTAACATCCCCTGTGCTCTAACATCCTCTGTGCTCCAACATCCTCTGTGCTCTAACATCCTCTGTGCTCCGGCATCCTCTGTGCTCCAACATCCTCTGTGCTCTAACATCCTCAGTGTTCCGGCATCCTCTGTGCTCTAACATCCTCTGTGCTCTAACATCCTCTGTGCTCTAACATCCTCTGTGCTCCGGCATCCTCTGTGCTCCGGCATCCTCGATGCTCTGGCATCCCCTGTGCTCTAACATCCTCTGTGCTCCAACATCCTCTGTGCTCTAACATCCTCAGTGTTCCGGCATCCTCTGTGCTCTAACATCCTCTGTGCTCTAACATCCTCTGTACTCCAACATCCTCTGTGCTCCGGCATCCTCTGTGCTCCAGCATCCACTGTGCTCTAACATCCTCTGTGCTCTAACACCCTCTGTGATCTAACATCCTCTGTGCTCTAACATCCTCTGTGCTCCAACATCCTCTGTGCTCCAACATCCTCTGTGATCTAACATCCTCTGTGCTCCAGCATCCTCGGTGCTCTAACACCCTCTGTGCTCTAACATCCTCTGTGCTCTAACATCCTCTGTGCTCCAACATCCTCTGTGATCTAACATCCTCTGTGCTCCAGCATCCTCGGTGCTCTAACACCCTCTGTGCTCCAGCATCCTCTGTGCTCCAACATCCTCTGTGCTCTAACATCCTCTGTGCTCCAGCATCCTCGGTGCTCTAACATCCTCTGTGCTCTAACATCCTCTGTGATCTAACATCCTCTGTGCTCTAACATCCTCTGTGCTCCAGCATCCTCTGTGCTCCAACATCCTCTGTGCTCTAACATCCTCTGTGCTCTAACATCCTCTGTGCTCCAATATCCTCTGTGCTCTAACATCCTCTGTGCTCCAACATCCTCTGTGCTCTAACATCCTCTGTGCTCTAACATCCTCTGTGCTCCAACATCCTCTGTGCTCTAACATCCTCTGTGCTCCGGCATCCTCTGTGCTCCAACATCCTCTGTGCTCTAACATCCTCTGTGCTCTAACATCCTCTGTGCTCCGGCATCCTCTGTGCTCCGGCATCCTCTGTGCTCCAACATCCTCTGTGCTCTAACATCCTCAGTGTTCCGGCATCCTCTGTGCTCTAACATCCTCTGTGCTCTAACATCCTCTGTGCTCTAACATCCTCTGTGCTCCGGCATCCTCTGTGCTCCGGCATCCTCGATGCTCTGGCATCCCCTGTGCTCTAACATCCTCTGTGCTCCAACATCCTCTGTGCTCTAACATCCTCAGTGTTCCGGCATCCTCTGTGCTCTAACATCCTCTGTGCTCTAACATCCTCTGTACTCCAACATCCTCTGTGCTCCGGCATCCTCTGTGCTCCAGCATCCACTGTGCTCTAACATCCTCTGTGCTCCGGCATCCTCTGTGATCTAACATCCTCTGTGCTCTAACATCCTCTGTGCTCCAACATCCTCTGTGCTCCAACATCCTCTGTGATCTAACATCCTCTGTGCTCCAGCATCCTCGGTGCTCTAACACCCTCTGTGCTCTAACATCCTCTGTGCTCTAACATCCTCTGTGCTCCAACATCCTCTGTGATCTAACATCCTCTGTGATCTAACATCCTCTGTGCTCTAACATCCTCTGTGATCTAACATCCTCTGTGCTCCAACATCCTCTGTGCTCTAACATCCTCTGTGCTCCAATATCCTCAGTGCTCTAACATCCTCTGTGCTCCAGCATCCTCGGTGCTCTAACATCCTCTGTGCTCTAACATCCTCTGTGCTCTAACATCCTCTGTGCTCCAATATCCTCTGTGCTCTAACATCCTCTGTGCTCCAGCATCCTCGGTGCTCTAACATCCTCTGTGCTCTAACATCCTCTGTGCTCCAATATCCTCTGTGCTCTAACATCCTCTGTGCTCCAGCATCCTCGGTGCTCTAACATCCTCTGTGCTCTAACATCCTCTGTGCTCCAACATCCTCTGTGCTCTAACATCCTCTGTGCTCCGGCATCCTCTGTGCTCTAACATCCTCTGTGCTCCAACATCCTCTGTGCTCTAACATCCTCTGTGTTCTAACATCCTCTGTGCTCCAACATCCTCTGTGCTCTAACATCCTCTGTGCTCCGGCATCCTCTGTGCTCCAATATCCTCTGTGCTCCAACATCCTCTGTGCTCCAACATCCTCTGTGCTCTAACATCCTCTGTGCTCTAACATCCTCTGTGCTCCAACATCCTCTGTGCTCTAACATCCTCTGTGCTCTAACATCCTCTGTACTCTGACATCCTATGTGCTCCAGCATCCTCGGTGCTCTAACATCCTCTGTGCTCTAACATCCTCTGTGCTCTAACATCCTCTGTGCTCCGGCATCCTCTGTGCTCTAATATCCTCTGTGCTCCAACATCCTCTGTGCTCTAACATCCTCTGTGCTCTAACATCCTCTGTGCTCCAACATCCTCTGTGCTCCAATATCCTCTGTGCTCTAACATCCTCTGTGCTCCAGCATCCTCGGTGCTCTAACATCCTCTGTGCTCTAACATCCTCTGTGCTCCAACATCCTCTGTGCTCCAACATCCTCGGTGCTCTGGCATCCTTAGTACTTTTAATTTGGGAGCAATTGGATGTTCACATCTAAATTATTAGTATTATGCTTTTTCATTTGCCTTAGTTTTGACTCCTTAACTGGGTCATAATTTCTTTTAATATATATATTTTTTTCTTTTTTTAATTTAATAAATCTTTATTGTTCAGATTATTACAATTGTTCCTCTTTTTTCCCCCATAGCTCCCCTCCACCCGGTTCCCACCCCACCCTCTGCCCTTACGCGCCCCCCCCCCCCAAACTGTCTTCATCCATAGGTGTACGATTTTTGTCCAGTCTCTTCCCGCACCCCCACACCCCTTTCCCCCCAAGAATTGTCAGTCCACTCTTTTTCTATGCCCCTGATTCTATTATATTCACCAGTTTATTCTGTTCATCAGATTTTTTTATTCACTTTATTTTTAGATTCACTTGTTGATAGATATGTATTTGTTGTTCATAATTTTTATCTTTACCTTTTTCTTCTTCTTCCTCTTCTTTAATAATACCTTTCAGCATTTCATATAATACTGGTTTGGTGGTGATGAACTCCTTTAGCTTTTTCTTGTCTGTGAAGCTCTTTATCTGACCTTCAATTCTGAATGATAGCTTTGCTGGGTAGAGTAATCTTGGTTGTAGGTTCTTGCTATTCATCACTTTGAATATTTCTTGCCACTCCCGTCTGGCCTGCATAGTTTCTGTTGATAAATCAGCTGACAGTCATATGGGTGCTCCTTGTAGGTAACTAACTGCTTTTCTCTTGCTGCTTTTAATATTCTCTCTTTGTCTTTTGCTCTTGGCATTTTAATTATGATGTGTCTTGGTGTGGTCCTCTTTGGATTCCTTTTGTTTGGGGTTCTGTGTGCTTCCTGGACTTGTAAGTCTATTTCTTTCACCAGGTGGGGGAAGTTTTCGGTCATTATTTCTTCAAATAGGTTTTCAGTATCTTGCTCTCTCTCTTTTTCTGGCACCCCCATAATTTGGATGTTGGTATGCTTGAAGTTGTCCCAGAGGCTCCTTACACTATCTTCATATTTTTGGATTCTTTTTTTCTTTTTGCTTTTCCGGTTGAGTGTTTTTTGCTTCTTTGTATTTCAAATCTTTGACTTGATTCTTACGATCCTCTAGTCTGCTATTAGATCTCTGTATAATATTTTTTATTTCAGTCAGTGTATGCTTAATTTCTAGTTGGTCCTTTTTCATATCCTCGAGGGTCTCTCTAAATTTATCGGCCTTTTCTAGAAAACTCTTGAAAAACCTTATAACCGTCGTTTTGAACTCTATATCCAGTCGTTTGCTTTCCTCTTTTTCTTTCATTTGTGATCTGTTTCTTTGTCTCTACATTTTGGCTGCTTCCCTGAGTTGATAGAGTGGCTTTGTGTTCTAGGTGTCCTATAGGGCCCAGTGGCTCAGCATCCCCAGTTACCCGAGGTGGACACTCTTGGTGCACCCCTTTTTGGGCTGTGTGCACAGTCTTGTTGTAGTTAAGCCTTGTTGTTGGAATTGACCTCCAGGCTAACTGGCTGTGAGGATCAGCTGTGTCTACGCTGGGAGAACTTCTGTGCTGGAGACACCCTTATGAGACAAGACTTGCAAATGCCTCTGTGCTCAGCTTGGATGGGGCAGAGTCTCAGGGCAGAGCAGACAGCATTGGTTTCCCGTCAGCCCTGCCCTATGAGGCCCCTGTGTCTCAGTGTCCCTCAGTAATCACTGCAAGCACCTCTGAGAGAAGGCCGCCCTCGAGTTCCGCCCGCTGCCAGACAGTCCAGTTTCTCCCCGAATGAGTCTGGGTCTCCAGAGTCTCGCCCAGAACTGGAGTTCAGTGCAGTCAGGAGCTTTTGTCTCCCTCCCACTTGAGAAAGCCAGCCGCGTACTCAGTTGCCAGCCCTCTCCACACGCGCGTCTCAGTACCTCTGCCTCCTGCAGCTCCTCTGAGTCTCAGTGTGCTTTTCTCTTTCCTTCTAGTTGTAGAATTTCCACTCAGCCAGCCTTCCTGTGGTCTGGATGATGTCCGTTTTGTCTTTTAGTTGTAGTTTTGAAATTGTTGTGCGAGGCAGCAGTTTAGGTGTTTACCTATGCCGCCATCTTGGTTTCTCTCTCTTTTAATATATTTTAATTTAATTTTAACCTATTGTAATTTCCTTCCTAGCCGTAACCTAGCATAATGATGATTGGACAGAATACGACAGGGCACGTAATGAATACAGGCCACGCTTGCCGGCACATCACCTTGGGGCCCGGACTCACCAGCTGTGGCTCAGCTCCCAGTGCTACCGACCAGGTGCCTCACCCTCGCCCTGTCCCAGGGATGGCCTTCTCTCCTGCTGCCGCCGCCCCAGCCCAGCAGCTGCCTTTAGGCCCTGCCCTACAGCCCAGGCGTCCTCCCTGACGTGGGGTCTGGTGTGACCCAGGACGTGGGCCCAGGCTCCAGCCCCAATGGGGCCGCGACACTGAGGTGCTCGGGAAGCAATTCCTGGGTCCTTCCCAGAGGCCGTGCCGGGAAGGGGGCGTGGCCGTCTCACCACAGTCCTCGCCATGCGTTTGCTCCATGTGGAGGGAAAGGAGACCCAGCGGGCGGAGGGGCCCTGCAGGGCGGTCGGCTGGCTGCCCGCGTGGAGGCCGCGGATGAGGGCTGGCTCCCCACCTGGGTGTTTGGTTTCCATCTTCAAAGCAAAGGATGTTTTAGGAAGAAAAATTGATGAATTGGAGCGTCTTTGCCTTCTGGGAAGAATTGATGTTTTTAATTAGGAGACAATAAGAGAATACACTTTGAGAAGAAATAGACACACACACGCAGGCCTCTGAGGGTAATTAAGGCTGCACAGCCACATGGGCCTTGCTTAGGCAAGTCAGCCTCCGCTCTAGACGCTGCTCTCGGGCCGGAGCCGGAGACGCGGAGGCCGGGGCGGCAGCAGACAGCCCTCAGTGTGTGGCCCGTGTCCACTCCCCGGCTGGGGAGGGATGTCAGGTTCTGGACCAGCCTGCATGGGAGGGTGGGTGGGCTGTTTCTGAAAGCTGGAGCAGGTGCCAGAAGCAGGGCAGGGACCGCCGCGTGAGTCCACGACCATCATGTGTCTCCATGACCACCGCGTGAGTCTGTGAGCACCGCGTGAGTCTGTGAGCACCGGTGAGTCTGTGAGCACCGCCTGTCTCTGTGAGCACCGCGTGTCCCTGTGAGCACCGCGTGTCCCTGTGAGCACCGCGTGTCTCTGTGAGCACCGCGTGTCTCTGTGAGCACCGCCTGTCTCTGTGAGCACCGCGTGTCTCTGTGAGCACCGCCTGTCTCTGTAAACACCGTGTGAGTCTGTGAGCACCGCCTGTCTCTGTAAACACCATGTGAGTCTGTGAGCACCGCCTGTCTCTGTAAACACCGTGTGAGTCTGTGAGCACCGCGTGTCTCTGTGAGCACCGCCTGTCTCTGTGAGCACCGCGTGTCCCTGTGAGCACCGCGTGTCTCTGTGAGCACCGCGTGTCTCTGTGAGCACCGCCTGTCTCTGTGAGCACCGTGTGAGTCTGTGAGCACCGCGTGTCTCTGTGAGCACCGCGTGTCTCTGTGAGCACCGCCTGTCTCTGTGAGCACCGCGTGTCCCTGTGAGCACCGCGTGTCCCTGTGAGCACCGCGTGTCTCTGTGAGCACCGCGTGTCTCTGTGAGCACCGCGTGTCCCTGTGAGCACCGCGTGTCTCTGTGAGCACCGCGTGTCTCTGTGAGCACCGCCTGTCTCTGTGAGCACCGCGTGTCCCTGTGAGCACCGCGTGTCTCTGTGAGCACCGCGTGTCTCTGTGAGCACCGCCTGTCTCTGTGAGCACCGCGTGAGTCTGTGAGCACCGCGTGTCTCTGTGAGCACCGCGTGTCTCTGTGAGCACCGCCTGTCTCTGTGAGCACCGTGTGAGTCTGTGAGCACCGTGTGAGTCTGTGAGCACCGCATGTCTCTGTGAGCACCGCGTGTCTCTGTGAGCACCGCCTGTCTCTGTGAGCACCGCGTGTCTCTGTGAGCACCGCCTGTCTCTGTGAGCACCGCCTGTCTCTGTGAGCACCGCGTGTCCCTGTGAGCACCGCGTGTCTCTGTGAGCACCGTGTGAGTCTGTGAGCACTGCGTGTCTCTGTAAACACCGTGTGAGTCTGTGAGCACCGCCTGTCTCTGTAAACACTGTGTGAGTCTGTGAGCACCGCGTGTCCCTGTGAGCACCGCCTGTCCCTGTGAGCACCGCGTGTCTCTGTGAGCACCGCGTGTCTCTGTGAGCACCGCCTGTCTCTGTGAGCACCGCGTGTCCCTGTGAGCACCGCGTGTCTCTGTGAGCACCGTGTGAGTCTGTGAGCACTGCGTGTCTCTGTAAACACCGTGTGAGTCTGTGAGCACCGCCTGTCTCTGTGAGCACCGTGTGAGTCTGTGAGCACCGCGTGTCTCTGTGAGCACGGCCTGTCCCTGTGAGCACCACGTGTCTCTGTGAACACTGTGTGAGTCTGTGAGCACCGTGTGAGTCTGTGAGCACCGCGTGTCCCTGTGAGCACCGCGTGTCCCTGTGAGCACCGTGTGAGTCTGTGAGCACCACGTGTCTCTGTGAGCACCGCCTGTCTCTGTGAGCACCGTGTGAGTCTGTGAGCACCGTGTGAGTCTGTGAGCACCGCCTGTCTCTGTGAGCACCATGTGAGTCTGTGAGCACCGCGTGTCTCTGTGAGCACCGCGTGTCTCTGTGAGCACCGTGTGAGTCTGTGAGCACCGCCTGTCTCTGCGATCGCTGCATGACTCCATGAGCGCAGCCCGATGGGACCGGGAGCTTGCCTGTGCTGAGGCAGCCATTAGGCGCTGTGTACACGCGGCTCCCCACCCTGCAGACGCCCAGGAATACAGGCACATGCGACCAAGGCGCACGGGAACTGTGCACCCTGTGGTCCCTCCAGCCCAGGTTCCAGCGTCACTAGCACACAGATAACCGGTCACCCTGTCACCTAAAGCGCCAACAAAACGTGCTCTCCGGGAAGACAGTGGGGCTCTGGTCTGACCGCCCCCAGGTGGTCTGTGGAGCTGGGGGCAGGAGGGGGCAGGAGCTCAGGGAGGGCGGAGTGGCCAGAGCAGGAGGGACCCCGGGCCTGCCCGACCCACGGCTGTGGCTGCCCACAGAGTCAGGACAGGTGGCCCGGAGATAGCTGACCAGGCACCATTCTGCATCTCGGTCCGAGCAGAATGGACCCGGGTAGCGTGGTCGGACCTGGGACGGGAGAGAGGGAGGGAGACAGACAGACATCTGGGCCTTTCCTGGCCGTCCTGGGCGGCCTCTGGTCTGTGTCTGCGTTTCTCAGGCAGCATTCGAGCCAGGCTTCTCACTTCCAGGCTGCCTCCGCCTTAATCGCCTGTGTGGGTCCTGGGGCAGCGAAGTGGGACCACAGAATGTTCCGGAGGGAAGCCCCGAGGCTGAGCCTGGGCCGGGAGCTCACACCGCCTCCCACTCTGCCTGCATCCCTTTGGGGCCAGGGGCGCGGGCCCTGCTCTGCCCGGGAGATGGGAGGACACAGGGCGTTTGGAGCAAGGGGCGGGCAGCTGACAGCTGTGAGCTGTGGCCACCTCTGTGGATCCCATCAGCACCGGGAGGAGGCGGCTAGGACCTGTCCATCTCCTTCGGGAGGACAAGCAAACACCCATGTGTTGTCATCACTCAAGGCCCCCGGCGCCCGGAGGGGGAGGGAGTGAGGACACGGTGACTGACCGCCAGGGAACCCGAAACTGGGAAGGAGCTGCTGGGAGTGGCGCTGAGTGCAGGAGGGATTTAGATCAAAGGCCTGCAGCTGTGAGGGCGGAGGCCGCTCCCGCAGCCCGCGGCCGGGGGGCGCAGCAGCTGGGCGGGCTGGGCTCCGGATGCCTGTCCTCTGCCTCCAGGCCCGGCCGCCCAGGTCACCCTCCGGCGCAAGGACCCCGTCCTGGGGACCCCCCATCCTGACAGTCCTGCACGCTCACCTCAGGAAGGAGGGAGGGTTCTGGGAGGTGGGGCTGGAGCCCCCAGGGTGTCCAGGGACCCTGCGGGGAGCATCCTGGCAGGAGGACATAAGTCACCGCCTTCAGGGCTCGGTTCCGGCCTCTGTGAAATCAGCTAATCGGGAAGTATCACGTGACCACCCTGTCCACCAGGAGCGCGGGCCAGGCCCGGGGGAGCGGGGGCCAGGCCTGGACGGTGCGGGCCACCAGGGCAGGGCACCCGGGCAGTGGGGTCTCCGAAGCCATAATAAAATCGCAGAGTTAAAGGGAGACATCGGGCTCCCTCAGCCCCTGACTCTCACCGAGTCCCGTGCCTCTGAGGAGCTGGTAGTCAGAATCATGTGAGATGACGTGTCTGCATGAAGCGCCAACCGGGCACCGGCCTCAGGGTCCCCGAGAAAGACACAGCTGAGGCCCCGACCCCGCTGGGCGGTGGCCTGTGGGGGCCACGGAGAGCCGCTGGCAGCGACCTCAGAGCCACCGCGTGGGGCGCTCTGCGGCGAATGGACGTCTGCCCTGGGTGGAAGGGCCCCCGAGGGCCAGGCCTGAGGACTAGGTGGGGTTGGTCCGTGGGAGGACGTGGGAAGGGCTTCAGCCAGGGGTCCCTGTGTCTGTTCCAGGGACAGGGTCCTCAGGGAGGAGGACAGAGGCCCAGTCCTGGCGTGGGGTCCCCCAGAGGCTTACAGGACTGCCAGGGCCGCGGGGAGACGGGCCCCGTGGTCCCAGGATGAGGCAGGGGCCCCGAGGGATGGAAGACTGCCCCAGCCGCTGGATCTCAGCTCCTCACAGACGTGGAGTCAGAGACCCGCGTGGTCAGCCTTGCTGAGCAGGTCCACGGCCTCCTCCGGCGGGGCCTTTGCGGGAAGAACAGTGAGGCTATGGGTCCAGCCGCCGGCTTCTCTGCGAGAAGCAAACCCGCTGCGGAGACCACGGCCCAGCGTCCTGTCGCTCGGTGGCCTGAGCTCAGAGCAGGTCCGGGTCACACGCATGTAGCTGCAGGCACCTCCACCCCATCTCCTCCTGATGGAAGACTGACCCCTGCCCCCTCCTGCCATCAACACCCCGCAGGCTCCACAGCTGTCACCGCCACACCCAGCCTCCTGGGGACTCACTGCACCCTCTCCCGGCCTGCACACCCTCCTGCCAGCACCCCCTCCTGCCAGCACCCCCTCCCGGCCTGCACCCCCTCCCGCCAGCACCCCCCTCCCGGCCAGTACCGGCCCGGCAGCGCGACATATTAATCCAGAGCCCGTTGCTGCTTCTGCTCTGATTTGGAGCCAAGGCCAGATGTCTGCACTGCAGGGTCTGTTCACACGTGTGTGCAGAGGCGGCTGCAAGTGGCGTCCGTGCTGGGCTTCCGGAGGCACACGGAGCCAGGACACACTCCCTGCAGTCAGTGCGAAGGACAAGCTCAGGACACAGCAGAGCGCATGGCCCACGGCCCGGCCCAGGCACCACGGTGACAACATGGCACAGACGGCCTGGCCCACAAACAGTGTTTGGACGATGCCAGGAGGCCGGGGCCCCTCAGAGCTGGTGACAATGGAAGGTGTGTGGGTTCCTGGGACAAGTGTCTCCCGGCCCCCCCATCGCCCTGGGCATCGCTGGCACCCCCTCTCAGCCTCAGGAGCCCCCCGCCCCCCGGCCCTGGGGTCCCTGCAGCTGTGAGAACTGGGTGAGCGGCCGCAGCTCCATCCTCTGCCCGCCTCTCTGTGCCCACAGGTCCCGGGAGCAGCATGGCATAACCCTCCAGGACATCCGCCGCCCTGAGGCCCTGACAGAGGGGGCTCTGAGGTCGGCTGACCTGCCCCCGGAGGACACACATCCCAAGAAATGGGGGAGCGGTCAGTCCCTCTGAGAGGCAGCCTCTGTCCGTCAGAGCCAGGCAAACTGGATCCGGGGCCGGGTCGCCTCCTCCTCGGCGGACTCCAGCACCGTAAGATCCCACCGTGAGATCCCCCGTGCAGGCCTGTGCACCCTGGCTCTGCTGTGGAGTCGGTTCTAACGATTCCCATGACTGCCATGGCCCTGGGACCCCCGAGCCCTGTCCCCCCATGGCTCCCCGGGCCCTGAGCCTCGACCCCGGACACAGGCTGTGTTGGTGAAGGGGCTCCTGGTGGGTTACGGGCCTGTGAGTAATTTTTCTCCTGTGCTGTGCTGAAGGGTATTCGCTGCTATTTGTGTTCTGGTATTAAAAACAGATGAAATGTCCATTGATCCATCGGGGTGCCCTTTGGGGGTTACAGTCAAAATAATTTGAAAGACCTTTTTAAATGCTTTTTAACTGAAGTTCCAGATGGTGGTTGAAGATGTGTTGAAGGGATTTTGTCTAAATCAAAAGGGCCTGCCACAAACACAGACAGCGCCACAAGGAGCAGGCGGGTGGCGTGTCTGGATCTGTGTTCGGTACCCAACGCGGGGAACACGGGGATCGGCAGGCAGACGCCTCCTGCCCGACCTGGGACCCGCGCGCTCCCTCGAGAAGTGCAATTTCCACCCCAGTCCCAGCGGCCGTCCTTCTAAAAGTACAAAATCCATCTTCAATCCACGTGGCCTCTCAAGGAACCACAAAGAGCCCAAACAACCTTGGAGAAGAACAAAGTTGGCCCCAGCCGTTTGGCTCAGTGGGTAGAGCGTCGGGTTTGATTCCCATCAAGGGCACGTTCCTTGGTTGCAGGCTCCTCCCCAGCCTGGGCCCTGGGTGGGGTGTGTGCAGGAGGCAACCGATCGATCGATGTTTCTCTCTGTCTTTCCCTCGCTCTAAAAATCAACGACGGAAAATATCCTCGGGTGAGGATTAACCACCAACAACAAAAAGAATGAAGTTGGAGGTCTCACACTTTCCGGGTTCATAACTTATTACAGAGAAGTAGTGATCAGAACAGCATGGTATTGGCATAAGGACAGACGTATAGACTAGTGGATTGGAATGGAAATAAACCCTCAAGGTCATGGCTGAATGACTTTGGACAAGTGTGCACATGCCCTTGGGAGGGACAGTCTCTCACAATGGCGCTGGGAAACGGACATCCACACCCAAAGACTGGAGCTGGTCCTTATGTTACATCAAATACAAAGATGAGCTCAAATGGGTCAAAGACTAAATATAAGACCCAAAACCACAAAGCTCCTAAAGGAAACAGAGTAGAAGATATTGGATTCAGCAAGAATTTCCTAGACATGACACAGAAAGCACAGACAACAAACGTTAAAAATGTTGGAGTTATCCAAATTTAAAACTTCTGCACATCACAGAATCTATCAGCAGAATGAAAGGAACCTAGGTCATGAGAGAAAATGTTTGCAAATCATATACTAGGTGTACTGGTTAATAATGCGGACTTTTTTCTCTAGATGGAGTTACACATATGTTGATATATATATATGCCATTTGATATGTATGCTATTTTGTTGTATTGCTCCTTCAGCTTACCACTCGTTCTGATCGATGCCACACGCACTTTCTGAGCAGCACTTCAAAACGCACGAAGAAGTGGAACATTGGGTCTCTGAATGGTTTGCCTCAAAACAAGAAAAGTTCTATAGGGACGGTATCCACAAATTGCCTGAAAGATGGGGGAAATGTGTAGCCAGCGATGGACATTACTTTGAATAAAGCACTTTTGATGTTTCTCTTGAAATTATCATGTTTTCTTTGATTATAAAATCCGCATTATTACGTTTAATAAAGCAGATGAACTATTAACTGGTTAAAAATTCAGATTAATCATTAACCGGTTAATAGTTTGGATTAACTGGTTAATAATGCAGATTTTGTAATCCAGAGAAAATATGATAATTTCAAGAGAAACATCAGGGGAGGGCGGTTGTGGGCGAGATCAGGCCGGCAGGGGAGTGCTTTATTCAAAGTAATGTCCATCACTGGCTATGCATTTCCCCCATCTTTCAGGTAATTTGTGGATACCGTCCCAATAGAACTTTTCTTGTTTTGAGGCAGACCATTCAGAGACCCAATTTTCCACTTCTTCGTGCATTCTGAAGTGCTGCTCAGAAAGTGCGTGTGCCATCGATCGGAACAAGTGGTCATCTGAAGGAGCAATACAACAAAATAACATACATATCAAATCACATATATATCAACATATATGTAACTCTATCTATTGAAAAAATTTGCCTTATTAACCAGTACACCTAGTCTATACTAATAAAGAGCTAATATGCTAATGGTTGGGATGCTGTAACGGGTAACAACCAGGTCATTAGCATATTAGCTAGGGTGTTGCTCCAGAGACAGGGCAGAAGCAGGGAGGCACCCAGAGAAGGCGGGACCAGCCCGAGGTGACTCAAGGGACGGAGGGCGGGGCTTGAAGCAGCCAGAGAAGGCCAGAGGGTTTGGGGGCTGGGTCAGGCACGCTGGAGCTCTGCGTGGACAGGTTAGGGTGTCAAGGGAGGGCTACAGGTGTGTGGGCGGTGCCGTGCGAATTCGCACACTGGGCTCCTAGTATTTAATAAAGGGCTAACACCTAGAATCTATAAAGAACTCATAACTCCACAACAACAATAACAAAAATAACTTGATTTTAAAATGGGCAAAAAACCTGAAAAGACATTTTTTCAAAAATTCCAATATGTAAAAACCCTGGGTCTGTCATGACCAGAGGCTCGACCAACCGGAAGTCAGTCCTGCAGTCAGCGCTGGGTTGCCGTGGTGACCCAGCACTGACTGCTGTGGCTGCAGGCTCGGAGACCCAGCACTGACTGCTGAGGGGGCTGCGAATCAGGCCCAGAGAGAGGCCTGAAGAGAGAAGCAGGGGCTGATCTGTAGCCTCTGTGGCAGCTGTTGATCAGCACTTGCCTCTCTCTTTCTCTCCGGGCTAGGCCAGCAGCTGTGCCTCCATTTCTCTCCAGGCTTCCACCGGGAATGCTGATCAGCCCCGCCTTTCTGATCAGGCCCCGTTGATAGGCTCAGAGATGCTGACTGGCATAGAAACTGACCAATCAGAACCAAATTGGCTGGCAAAGTAGGGCAGTTGGGGGCGAGATCAGGCTGGCAGGGGAGGGCAGTTAGGGGTGATCAGGCAGGCAGAGGCAGTTAGGGGCAATCAGGCAAGCAGGCAGGTGAGCGGTTAGGAGCCAGCAGTCCCAGATTGTGAGAGGGATGTCCGACTGCCGGTTAAACCAGTCAGACATCCCCTAAGGGGTCCCTGATTGGAGAGGGTGCAGGCTGGGCTGAGGGAACCCACTCTCCGTGCATAAATTTCGTGCACCGGGCCACTAGTAATATATAAATTTCCAACAAGCATGTGAAAATATGCTCCATGCAGTAATCATTAGGGAAATGTAAGTCAAAGCCACAATGAGACACAACCTCACACCTGTCAGGGTGGTTGTCATTAAAAACAACAACAACAACAAAAGGAAGAAGAGTGTCAGGAGGGTGTGGGGGAACGGGGGTCCCTGTTGGTGGGATGTAAGGTGGGGCAGATGCTGTGGAAACCAGCAGGGTGGTTTTCTCAGAAAGGTGAACACAGAGCTGCCATTTGCCAGGGCGCTCCTGCTTCTGGGTGTGTGCCCCAAAGAAATCGAAGCAGGGTCTCAGGAATGTGCCCACCCATGTTCACAGCGACACTGTTACAATGGCTAACACATGGCAGCCACCCAGTGTCCATGGACAACGGTGACTGGACGGGAAATGCCGTCCACCCTGCGACGGATGTCACTCAGCAGCACGTGAAAAGAAGGGCATGCGGATGCCTGCTGCAGCCTGGAGGCGCCTTGCAGGCTCCGTGCCGAGTGAGGTGAGCGAGCCAGAGGAGGACAAACCCTGTGTGAGTCCCCATGCGGGCACCCACTCACTCACACCCATGGAAAGGGAAGGTGAGATGGTGTGCTGGGCGGGGAGGACAGGGTGTCCTACAAGATGAAAAGGTTCGCAGAGGGCTGCTCAGCGACGTGGGTGAATGTGGCACGCCTGGACGGTCCACGTAGGGACAGACGAGACGGTGAGTTTCACGTGCTGCTATTTCCAGCAAATAATTCCGAGTGACTGTGCTGCATGGATATAGTGAGAAAACACTCCTGCCCTCAGGAACTCAACGTTTAAAAAAGGCAAAGCAGCCGGCCAGCGTGGCTCAGTGGTTGAGTGTCGACCTAGGAACCCGGAGGTCACGGTTCCTTGCCTGGTCGGGGCGCAGGTGTGGGCTCGATCCCCAGTAGGTGCCGGGGAATGGCAGGATCACAGGTCCACGCGGCACGCACCGCCCTGTGACCCAACCCTGAGAGAACCCCAGCCCTGCCTGACTCAGGGTCCCTCTCGGCTCAGGTCCCTGACGGTGGGGGGAGCCACTTTCTCCTCCAGCCGAACTCTCTGCAGCCTGGAGTGTCCTTGTCCCACCGAGATTCACCCCAACGCTGGAATGCCGCCGGCAGGATGTAGAGGAGAGATGGATTCAATGTCTAGGGAGCCCAGCACGCCAAGCCTCTTTCTGACGCGCTGGGAAAGCTGGTTCTCTGGACGCCTGCGTCCCACAGGTTCACCCCGAGCCCTGGCTCCGGCGGGGAGGAGCCGGCCGGCCGCCACGACCACGCAGGCTCACACTCTGGTGGATTCGGTGGGAGCCTTTTGTTTCTGTATTTAACCGAAAATTAAAAACGTGACGTGGGGGAAATGTGCATTTGGGACACGAGGCAGAGGGCGTCCGTGCACCGTGAGTGCGGGATCCGGGAGGGAGCCGCGGCCCTGCATGCTCTGGGCTAAGATTTCAGAAATCATTTGACGAGTGTGACAAGCAGATGGTCACAGCGCGTCCCGTGCCAGGTGCTTTAATGAGCCGTCCCGCGGGGTGTCTCCTGGGACCTCCTGGTGGGCGTCTCTCACAGCAGCCCCGCCCCTCCCCCCTCAGGTGGAACCTGGCGAGGCTGCGCGCATTAGCATGACAAAGGCCGCCTGGGCCTACGCTTGTTTTAATTGCATTCCCAGGGCAGTGGCTGCAGGCCTCCCTCCAGTAACTAAGCAGCGTGCGTTTGTGCTCAGATAGATGTGGTTTGTAATTGCTCACCCGGCCACCCTAGACGGCTCTGCAAAGATTTCCTGATATCAACGGAGGCCTCACCCCGTCAGGCCACCGGCCCCTCTCCTTAAAGGGACAATGAGCCCGCACCCTCCAGGTCTTCGCGGAGTACGGCCGGTGAAGCTCCAGCACGAAGAAGCCGTTTCCCCTGGACTTCAGCCCCTCACATGTGTGTCTGCCTTCAGCCCCTCCTGTGTGTGTCCTGTGCCCGAGCGGGGACAGGTAAATGCTAATTCATGACGCAAGGCAGAGCTGCCGGAGGCACGGGCCGCACTGAGACTGGTCTCTGGTACAGGAGGTGGTCGGGCGGCACAGGGCGGGTGGAACTGGGTCACTGGAGGGACCATCAGGGAGTGATGGAAACTGAGAAGGTGCATTTATTTTTTTAAATATATTTCTATTGATTTCAGAGAGGAAGGGAGCGGGGGGAGGGGGGAGAGAGAGAGAGAGAGAGAGAGAGAGAGAAACATCAATGGTGAGAGAGAATCATGGATCGTCTGCCTCCTGAACGCCCCACACTGGGGATGGAGCCTACAACCTGGGCATGTGCCCTGACCGGGAATGGAACCATGATCTCCTGGTTCCTAGGTCGATGCTCAACCGCTGAGCCGAGCCGGCCGGGCTGAGAAGGTGCATTGAGAGGAAGGAGGCCCTGTGCGTAAAACACGAGAGCCGGGGGCAGCAGGCCCAGCACCCGGCCTGGTCAGGAGGCTCTCGGGGTGTCTGTCCAAGGTCACAGTGTGAAGACTGTGAGGCTTCGGGGTCCCCGTGTTGACTTCTGGGAACCTCTTGAAGGCAACCCAACGCTGCTGCGCCCACCACGAGTGCGACCAGGGCTCCAGGCGTCCTGTCCGGCAAGGACATGCCATCCACGCTTTCAGGCCTGAGGCCGGGGGCGGGGGGAGGGGGAGAGGGCGGGGGAGGGCGGGGGCGTGAGCGAGGCAGGAAGACTTTGGGGAGAAGAGTCCCAGCTGGACGTCTGCAGGAAGCAGTGGCTGACTTGGGGAGAATCTAGAAAACAGGCGTTCCTGCGTTTGCTGAGTTTCTCGTAAAATGAAAGAAAGTTCTGGAACCGGGACTGGCGTGGCCGTGGAGAGGACGCGAAGGCCCGTCAGGGTGGGGCCTCACAGGGAGCCCCCCGTGGGTGCGCCCATTTCAGTCCAACTCGCCCCGAGACCCTCCTTGGCCGCTGCTCTGATCTCTAATTTTGTATTAGATACAGAACTAAAGTTTTTAAAATTAAATCTGTTGATGCTTTGAATTCAGAACATAAGAAAAATTCACTTTGTACTGAATTGATGTGTCACTTTCTTTTAGGTGAAAATACAGCAGGTTAGGGGCATTTTGAATGAATATTTGAAGAACAGGTAAAGTGGGGATACCACCTTCAGGCTGACAAACGTTCAGTTACAAAGAAGGTGCCAAATGTTTCCAGTACACGCACCGGCACCCACATACCTCACACACACACACACACGCACACACGGCAAACACACAGAACCCGATTCCCTTAAAGTCCCTGCTGCTGGGACGCACGAAAAGGAGTCCAACCCGTGCAGCCATGTGGTAGGTTCGATGACACAGAGGGGTGCCTTCTAACGAACCCCGAGAGCAGCCCAGAGTCCCGTGACGTGGCAGAGGGAAGCACGAAGTCACACAGCAGGACAGCGCTGTGTCCGGCCGCGGACAGACAGGCGGACAGCACCCCGGACGGGCACTGCGGGAGCCCACGGGTGCCGGCGTTTGCGGGGTTTTCCTCCCTCCCGCGCTAGTTTGCACTGCCTGGTTCTCGCCAGCCCTGCGTGTGCCTCTGCAGCAGGAAGCTGGCGGTTTGATCAAGAAGAAGCAAAAGGCTGGAACCAGCGCTTCTTGGGGAGCTGTGCTCTCTCAGACGTCAGCTGGCCCCGCACGCCTGAGGCCACACGCTGCCAGCACACATGTGCGAGCGTGCACACACATGTATGCACACATGTGCACACACACATGCGCGTGCACACGCGGAATTCAGCTTGGTCGTCCGCCTCTGCAGCTCAGAGGCGAAGCCGCAGCGAAGGCACTAGATCACGGACCCGAGGCCACGGTTTTGGCTGCATCTGTGGCCAGCTCTGCGGTCATGTTCCTCCGGCGGTCACGTTCCTCCATGTCCTGGAGACTCTCGCGCTGACCTCGCAGAGGAGCCTGGACGATGCTGCTCTGAAGCCCAGCCTCTCCTTTGGGGAAGGTCTCAGGCCTCCTCCTCTGACACCCCCTCCCCCCCACACTGACCTCCACGCCTGCTGTGGCCCCTCGGAGCCCCTGCTTGCACTGCCTAGAATGGCGGGGGCAGGGGGAGGGTCAGCAGGAAGGAATGAGAGACAGAGAAGGAAAGGAGGAGGCAGTGCCGCCAGGCCCTGGGAGCACAACCCCAAGTGAGACAGACGCTCCCAGGCTCCGTGGATGAGCAGGTATCAACCAGCATTTGGTGGGAGGTCACAGGGCTGCGGGGAGGTCACAGGGCTACGGGGAGGTCACAGGGCTGCGGGGAGGTCACAGGGCTACGGGGAGGTCACAGGGCTGTGTGAGGTCACAGGGCTGCGGGGAGGTCACAGGGCTACGGGAAGGTCACAAGGCTGTGTGAGGTCACAGGGCTGCGGGGAGGTCACAGGGCTGCGGGAAGGTCACAGGGCTGCTGGAGGTCACAGGGCTGTGTGAGGTCACAGGGCTGCGGGGAGGTCACAGGGCTGTGTGAGGTCACAGGACTGCTGGAGGTCACAGGGCTGTGTGAGGTCACAGGGCTGCTGGAGGTCACAGGGCTGTGTGAGGTCACACTGCTGTGTGAGGTCACAGGGCTGGTGGAGGTCATAAGGCTGTGTGAGGTCACAGGGCTGCTGGAGGTCACAGGGCTGCTGGAGGTCACAGGGCTGTGTGAGGTCACAGGGCTGCGGGGAGGTCACAGGGCAGCAGGAGGTCACAGGGCTGTGTGAGGTCACAGGGCTGTGTGAGGTCACAGGACTGCTGGAGGTCACAGGGCTGTGTGAGGTCACAGGGCTGCTGGAGGTCACAGGGCTGTGTGAGGTCACAGGGCTGTATGAGGTCACAGGGCTGTGTGAGGTCAGAGGGCTGCTGGAGGTCACAGGGCTGTATGAGGTCACATTTCTGTATGAGGTCACAGGGCTGTATGAGTTCACAGGTCTGTGTGAGGTCACAGGGCTGTGTGAGGTCAAAGATCTGTGTGAGGTCACAGGGCTGTGTGAGGTCACAGGGCTGTGTGAGGTCACAGATCTGTGTGAGGTCACAGGGCTGTGTGAGGTCACAGGGCTGTGTGAGGTCACAGATCTGTGTGAGGTCACAGGGCTGCAGGGAGACTTTCTGAGGGAGGAAGCTGCTCCCTCCCCATGAGTTCCTCCCCAGAGGACGCTCCTAATTTGCTGCTGGCAGAGAGACAAGCAGGACGCAGGCCGTGCCAACTGGGGAGGGTGGAGGGCGAGTCAGGGACCAGGCCAGGCCTCGAGGTGGGCGGGAGGAGGGTGACTCGTGGGGAGTGCCTCCGCCGGGCCCGTCAGCCCCTATATGGGGGGTGAGGGCAGTCTGCACGGCGCAGGGCCCGCCTCACCCCGAGGGCGGCCGTCACTCGGGACAGAGGACACGCCTGCCTGAGGGCCTAGCCAGCGGCCAGCTTCCTCCTGGCGATGACATCACCGTGTCCGCGGGGACCGGGCGGTACATCCGAGGGCGCACAGGTCCCCACGACACATCCTGCAGTGCAACCTGAAGACCCTGAGTGCTGGGGAGCCCGCCTCCGGGCTGGAGGACATGCTGGCATTTCAGCCACTGAGGGTCCTCCTCCCTCGTCCTCCTGAAGGGATAGGTCCCCCTCTCCCCCCCACCCCACCCCCCTCCCTCCTCCTCGCCCTGAAGGGATAAGTCCCCCACCGCCCTCTTCACCCGGAAGGGATAGGTCCCCTCCTATCCCCCCCCACCCCCCACCCCCGTCCTCCTCACCCTGAAGGGATAAGTCCCCCACCGCCCTCTTCACCCGGAAGGGATAGGTCCCCCACCTCCCTCTTCACCCGGAAGGGATAGGTCCCCCTCTCCCCCCCCACCCCCACCCCCGTCCTCCTCACCCTGGAGGGGTAAGTCCCCCACCGCCCTCTTCACCCGGAAGGGATAGGTCCCCCCTACGCCCCCCACCCCCACCCCCTGTCCTCCTCACCCTGAAGGGATAAGTCCCCCACCCCACCCACCCCCCCACCCCCGTCCTCCTCACCCTGGAGGGATAAGTCCCCCACCTCCCTCTTCACCCGGAAGGGTTAGGTCCCCTCTACGCCCCCCACCCCACCCCCCTCCCTCCTCCTCGCCCTGAAGGGATAAGTCCTCCACCGCCCTCTTCACCCGGAAGGGATAGGTCCCCCTCTCCCCCCCACCCCACCCCCCTCCCTCCTCCTCGCCCTGAAGGGATAAGTCCCCCACCGCCCTCTTCACCCGGAAGGGATAGGTTCCCTCCTATCCCCCCCCACCCCCACCCCCCATCCTCCTCACCCTGAAGGGATAAGTCCCCCACCTCCCTCTTCACCCTGAAGGGATAGGTCCCCTCCTATCCCCCCCCACCCCACCCCCCTCCCTCCTCCTCGCCCTGAAGGGATAAGTCCCCCACCTCCCTCTTCACCCGGAAGGGATAGGTCCCCCCTACGCCCCCCACCCCCACCCCCCACCACCGTCCTCCTCACCCTGAAGGGATAAGTCCCCCACCGCCCTCTTCACCCGGAAGGGATAAGTCCCCCACCTCCCTCTTCACCCGGAAGGGATAGGTCCCCCCTACGCCCCCCACCCCCACCCCCCACCACCGTCCTCCTCGCCCTGAAGGGATAAGTCCCCCACCTCCCTCTTCACCCGGAAGGGATAGGTCCCCCCTACGCCCCCCACCCCCACCCCCCACCACCGTCCTCCTCACCCTGAAGGGATAAGTCCCCCACCGCCCTCTTCACCCGGAAGGGATAAGTCCCCCACCTCCCTCTTCACCCGGAAGGGATAGGTCCCCCCTACGCCCCCCACCCCCACCCCCTGTCCTCCTCACCCTGGAGGGATAAGTCCCCCACCTCCCTCTTCACCCGGAAGGGATAGGTCCCCTCCTATCCCCCCCCACCCCCACCCCCGTCCTCCTCACCCTGAAGGGATAAGTCCCCCACCGCCCTCTTCACCCGGAAGGGATAGGTCCCCTCCTATCCCCCCCACCCCACCCCCGTCCTCCTCACCCTGAAGGGATAAGTCCCCCACCCCATCCACTCCCACCCTCACCCCCACCCCCCTTCTCCTCCTCGCCCTGGAGGGACTGTCCCCCGCCCCCGTCCCTGGGGAGAAGGGGGTCCCTCTACTCGGTGACGGTGGGGATGGAGACTGTCCTCCCTCGGTCACTGTCCAGGAATGTTTTGGACGCAGCTGAAGGCCGAGTGGATGAGGAGCCGGGGTCATACGCGTGTGTGTCTCTCCTGGTCAGAGGGCCTCGCTGTGGGTGTCCCAGGGTCTCCCCATCCTGCCCGGGACGTGGGACAACGCAGATGGGATGTGCATGTCAAGCAGGAAAGAGGGGGCTCCTGGGAGCCCTCTCCACAGGGACAGGCACCCACCATCACTCCTGTCTCTCAGACACGCGGGTAGATCGTCGCCACAGCGAGGGAGCCGCCTGTCCTGTGTTTAAGAGTGTTGGGACCTGGGTTGGAAGTCCCACCTGGTGGAAGCGGAAGGAAAGGTTGGCTGTGGGGCCTGCGTCTGACCTGGAGCTGCCGGCCCCGTGACCGTAGTCATTGGCTTCTCCGCGGGGCACAGGCTGCGGGAGGTAGACTGTGGTGCCGGCCGGGCAGAGGCCACGGCAGCCATGAGGTTAGCAAATCCACGCTTGCTGAGCGGCCGGGACATGGCACGGCCCCCACAAACAGCAGGAAGTTCGTCAGAGAATGCTTGTCCTGGGGAGCGCTGGCTGAGGGGTGACCCGGAGGTGAAGACTCCTCTGGGTGGGGCCGGAGGCCCAGCCTGGTGTCCAGCTGCCGAGCGTCGACGCCAGAGCGGCCACGGCTGCCAAAACCCAAATCTCATCGTTCCTTGAAAGGGCATCCAGTTCCTACTTCTGGGCTTTTTGGAAATTCCCCGAGACCCGTGCCCCGTCCCTCACTTCCGGCCACTGGCTTCCCGCGTGAACACCACGGCCAGCCTGGAGGCTGGGGGGACGGGGTGCTGGGCGGGCCCCGGGGCTCCTTCCTCTGCCGGTCCTGCCGGCTCCTCCCAGGTGCAGCCTCACTCGGCCCCAAGGCTGCCCAGGCCCCAGGAGGGGGGGCCCCAGCCCGCTCGGCCTCACAGCCCAGTCCCAGTTCTCAAAGCGGTTCCCCCAAGGCCGTCCCTCGCAGGTGGCCCTCCCTCGCAGGTGGCCCTCCCTCGCAGGTGGCCGTCCCTCACAGGTGGCCGTCCCTCGCAGGCGCAGAATCAAGGCGGGTCACAGCCCTGGGGCTGCCACGCGGCGAGAAGACCGAAGGGCGTGCTCTCTGTAAACAACGCTGTGCGTGCTGGCGCGGGTGCACTCACTGGGAACCCAGCTTGGGCGGCCAGGCTCCAAGTGCATCCCCGCGGCTCCTGGGACCGGGGGCAGCCGTGACCCAACCTCTGACCCGGGCCTGGCGCTGGCCGTGAACTAGGCTGGGCTCCCCCTGCCCGTGTGCCCCATCCTTAGCCCTGAACTCCAGGCCTGGGTGGCACTTGCCCCTGGGCCCAGCCTGCTGGCAGCTGGCCACCCCCCCCACTCTGTCCTGGTGGGGGGCAGTGGGGTTCCAGGGGGGCCGTGGGGCTCCAGGGGGGGCAGTGGGGTTCCAGGGGGGCCAGTGGGGCTGCTGAGGGCAGTGGGGCTCCTAAGGGCAGTGGCTCTCCTGAGGGCAGTGGGGTTCCTGAGGGCAGTGGGGCTCCAGGGGGGCAGTGGGGTTCCTGAGGGCAGTGGGGCTGCTGAGGGCAGTGGGGCTCCAGGGGGGCAGTGGGGCTGCTGAGGGCAGTGGCTCTCCTGAGGGCAGTGGCTCTCCTGAGGGCAGTGGCTCTCCTGAGGGCAGCCCCGTGGATGCCACCCTTGCCCACATGCCGGCTCCTCCCCAGGCTCCATGGCCGCTGTCAGGACGCCGCTGCCACCTCCCCGCTTCCTCGGGCTGAGCATTTAACTCCAAGTCAGCATCTCACCAACTCGCCCAGACCTGGAGTCTGTAGGCGGCAGCTGGCAGAGACGGCGGCCTCCCTGTGCCACCGGGACGAGATGGCCAAGGGCAGGTCTGGGTTGAGGGACGCGGTTGGGTGCTTGGGTGAGGGCACTGCATGCAGGCCTGCGGGTAAGCAGAACGCGCCTCGTGTCTGCGGACGGAGGCGGCCCTCGGGCTGGGCGTAGGAGAGGCCCCACATTCACCGCAGATGTGAGGCGGGAGGGACCCACCAGGCAGGAGGCTGTGCGCATGGTGCTGGCCCGCGGGGCCCGCTCCTGTGAGGTGGTGCCCTCGCCCACAATGTGCCACCCCACCAGGGGCTGCGTGTGGCCCGTGGCTCCTCGGCCGCGGTTTCTCACCAGGACCCCAGGATGGGGCACCTCCCGGGCGCCCTGCCACATGTTGCAGTGCGGACTCCCTTTAGTCTGTGCGGTCCTGGGGGGAGATTTGTGGTTCAGTTTTCTTCCCTGACTTTTGTCCTTTCAGGCTGCACCCCAACCCTAGCCGGGGGCAGGCGATGGGCAGAGGTGCCTGTGCACAGTGGCCAGAGCACGTCACGGGCCGAGGCCTGGGCGGGGCTGCCTGGAGGGTCTGCATTACAGCAAGAGGCCTGACCCCTGGTCTAGAAGCTTCTAGAAGCCAGACCAGCATCCCTGGTGAGAGTCTCCTAAGTGCCTGCCCAGAGGCCATAGCTCAGGCCCCGCCTCTGAGGCCCCGTGCTGAGTCACCTCCAGGAGCGGATTCCACAGCCTGTGCCTGTGCCTGTGCCAAACACCTGCTCGGGGCCTGCCTGTTCAGGTGAGGGGTGCAGGGTGCGCGTGCTGGCACGGGCGGGAGGCAGCACCCGCCTGCAGCCGTGAGCATGGGTGAGAGTTAACATGTTAGTACACGGGATTGTGCATAGCTGCACAACACACACGTGTGCCGGTGAGCTACAGAATCCCGCCCAAGCCAAGCGGCATGACGCTCCAGAGAGGTCACACAGTGCCCCTGGTGCTCCGTGTCCCCCGGCGCTCGCTCCTCGCGCCTCTCGGCCACGCGCCAGGCGGGCCTGCGTCAGCGACGATCCTCCCTGCAGACACACCTGGCAGGAACCATCATGCCTTCTGCCTGGGGACACGTGAGGAAACTCAGGTGCGAAGGGCGAGCAGCCCCGGGCCACAGGCTGGGAGCCCAGGTGACGGCTTGGCAGAGGGACCCACACTGGGCGGCCAGCCCGCCACCATGGCCTCCCGGGACCCCCCCGAGGCTCTCGCCCGGTTCTGTCTGTGCCTCCGCAGCCCGTGAAGACTGGGTCCGGGTCTTTCTCTCGAGTCACCTCCGCGCCTTCCTGCTGAGCCTGCCATCGCTGGCCCACCCCACCCGCTCAGGCCTCTCACAGCTCCCCTCTCAGGTTCCAAAAACACGGCCCTCCTCGCGACACACAGATGTGTTCCAGGTGCACACACGTGCACACACTCACACACGGACACACACCTGTGCATCGTCACACGTGCACACACGTAAACACATAGGGACACGTGCCTGTGCATCATCATACGTGCACACACATGCACACACAGCACCACGGCACGGCCTCTTGTGGCAGAAGCCTGAAGGACGAGGACCCCCTGGAGCCCACGGGTAGCACCTTGAAGGGAAGGGCCCTGTACCCGTGGGGACGGCCCACTCCGAGGCGTGGGACTGCTCCCTGGGCCCTCCCTCGTGTTGAGCACAGGCCCCGGCGTGTGCCCCACGGTGGTGGAGCTGACTTCCTGCGCCTCCTTCTGTAGATCGGACCGTGGAAGTGCTAATGGGGGTGCCTCCGGGCCCCCAGGACTGAGGCCCCACCCTGCCGGGCCCCTCCCAGGGGCCTGGCCTGCCTGATCCTCCCCAGCCCCACCTGCCCTGGGCCAGGAGGCGAGGCCTGAGCAAGGCCCTCTGAGCTCCAGGCGCCTCTGACGTTTAATTCTCGGGAACCTACCCGCTCATCTTCTAGCTTCTTTGTGATGTAGCAACAGCCCCAAACCAGGCAGCCTGGACAGCCCAGTAAATATTTACAAAACCCGGCTGCTGGGTGCTGCCTCTGCACAGCTGGCCCTGCATGGGGGGCGGGGAGGAGCAGGGCCCCCGCTGTACACTCACTTCCGAGGACACGGGAGGCCCCACCCCCACCATCTGGGCGGCTCAGAGCCCGGGGCTCCGCATGCGGGATGCTGCCGGGGCATCCCTGAGGCGTTTCCTCTAAACAGCAGGTCATGTCAGCGTGTCCTAGGTAAACGGAGGCACACCGAGACACCCCCCATGTCCCTCCAGCCACACAGGCCTGTGTGGGCCATGCTTCCATCGGAGCACTGGGAGGAGGTGGGAGGGACCGGGACCGGGACCTCCTCGGAGCTGCTGAGTGTCAGCCTGTGGCCTCCAGCTCCTGCCAGGACACTGACCTCGGCTCCTTCCCAAACCCTCGCTCCTCCCACCGCCTCCCGGAGGCCTGGACCTCAGCGCCTGCCCGGCCGAGGGCAGAGACTCTGCGCGCTGCACCCCAGTCCCAGAAAGGACCCCATCCCGCGGGAGGCCTGGGCTGGGGGCGCCGCCTCCTCTTCCCACCCCCGGGCCAGCTCCCAGCAGAGGCTTCGTCTCATTGTGGGATTTCTCTCTTCGCCCCCCTTCCGGAGGTTTCCAGGCTTCTAGCTTTCCAGCAAATAAGACACGAGGAAAAGCCTTGTTTATCTCACTAAATATCTCGATTAAAACATTCCGTTCCACAAGCGTGACCGGGCCTGGCACCTCCCTGCTGTGAGGCAGCCGGGCCTCGGAGCCGGAGGAGCTGCTTCCTGCCATCCGTCGCCATCCCTCCCGAGTGCGGGGGCGACAAACGTCCTGCGTGAACCAACGCAGCACCTCGCCAAGGGGATGAGGACGGCCCAGAAGGCCGCTCTCCGCTGATGGGGACCTCACGCCACCTCCTGTCCCCTGAGGGCTGGACTGCGGGGAACCATCCGGGAAACCAGCCCCCCAGCCCCGTGCACTAGTCCCTCCACAGACCTGTGTCCAGACAAAAAGCTGCCCCCGCAGCCAGCTCAGCTGCCCCCCCGTCCCCCAGCCAGCTCAGCTGCCCCCCTTTCCCCCCAACAGCCAGCTCAGCTGCCCCCCCGTCCCCCAGCCAGCTCAGCTGCCCCCCTTTCCCCCCAACAGCCAGCTCAGCTGCCCCCCCGTCCCCCAGCCAGCTCAGCTGCCCCCCTTCCCCCCCCAACAGCCAGCTCAGCTGCCCCCCTTTCCCCCCCCAGCCAGCTCAGCTGCCCCCCTTTCCCCCCAACAGCCAGCTCAGCTGCCCCCCTTTCCCCCCAACAGCCAGCTCAGCTGCCCCCCCGTCCCCCAGCCAGCTCAGCTGCCCCCCTTCCCCCCCCAACAGCCAGCTCAGCTGCCCCCCTTTCCCCCCCCCCAGCCAGCTCAGCTGCCCCCCTTTCCCCCCAACAGCCAGCTCAGCTGCAGGGCGGAGCCTGCCCGTAGTCTGTCTGTGCGGAGACACAGGGGCAAGGCCCCCTGCAGGTCCCTGCTCCTCCTGCTGACACGACGCCCACCAGCGTCAGGGGTGGGTTCTTGGCCCGCAGACCCTCCTCGTCTGCTACCTGTGCTTTATAATCAACCAAAAATCCAGGTGGAAAACTTCCCTTTTCAGAGCCTGTGAAGTTCGGACTTCACCTCTGGGTAGAATACCATCTTAGCCATTTCCACCAAAGAAGAAAACGGTAGCTGAAATCATGACAGATTTGGTTCAGGTCTGGTTCTCAGCGTGCAGAATGGTGTCAACGTCTTAGCGGGTGGGGGAGGGGGGCGGGTAGAGAAATAACAATGAACTAGGTGCCCCGACCACATTCAGAGACCCGTGTGGGCTCTCTGGAATGTGTCCCCAAAACCTTACACGATGAATTGCTAACTCCCCCAGGTGAGGAGTCAGCAGGTAGCGTCTGGGCGGTGATGGGGTTGTGAGGGTGGAGCCCTGGTGAGGGGGTCGGTGTCCTTGTAAAAGGCCCACAAACTCCGGGCCTCTCCGGCCAGGAGGACCCAGCAAGGACACGCCTCTGCCCCAGGAAGGGTCCTCCCCCGACACCCCGTGGCCAGCACCTCCATCTTGGACTTCAGCCTCTGGCCTGTGAGACTGGACACGCTTCTGTCGTGGGAGCCTCGGCCTGTGGTGCCTGCCAGGGAGCTGGCGGGGCTGTGGCACACGCCAGTCGATGGTCACTGTCCTCGTGCTGGGATGGCAGCGGGAACGCGTGGCCGTCACGGTGAAGTGCGTGCTGTTCTTTGTCAACAGGTGTCGGGTCGGGAAAGGTGCCTGTAGCTGAGTGGGGTGCAGACATCCCCCGCCCTCCCCGCCCACCATGGCTGCGGGCCTGCCAGGCATTCCTGAGGAAAAGTGCCCCAGGCCCACACCCCCGGCTCGGCCAACGCCCCGGACGGCAGGGCCTCCTCTGCGCCTCCCTCCGGCCCGCTCACCTCTCCCGACCACACCTCGCGTGTCTTAGCAGCGCTGCCTCGAGGAGCATTGCCAGCCTCGCGTGACCGCACACGCCTGGCCCAGGGCGGCCTGTCAGCTGTGGGCGGTGTTGGCATCAACGCGGAAATTGGGTGTGGATGACCCTCTGGGGGAGCAGCAAAGGGGAGGCCCCCCGGGGACTGGCCCCAGCTGTGTCCGGTCCTGAGCTCTGGGCCGACCGCGTGGCCTCCTCCGTGGCTCACGCTCCATATGATCGCGTCGGCCAGCTGCCAGGTGGCAGGAATCTGTGGACGAGAGGGAAGGGCGTCGGCCGGACGTGCGTGGAGGACAGGTGCGAGGGGTTCCGGGGACCGATTCCAGGACCTGCGTCTTCCCAGAGAAAACGCAGTGAGGGTCTTCGGCACGGGCCGACCTGGCACTGCCTCTGGGGGTAAGCGGGTCAAGAAAACCAGCAGTGATTCCACAGAAAACGGTGAATCATGCCTGGCACTGCCCCACCCCCAACGGGTGCGGATGCTTCCTCCAGCCCCCGGCGCGGTCTGACTGGCAGGGAGGGACTTTGTTCAGGGGACCGTTCCTGCCAAAGCCTTCTGAGCTGGGGTGGCCCCGTGTGGCCTGGGCTTGGGGGGAAGCTGAGGGAAGGTCCTAGGAGCCTCTGCCAGGGGATTCAGGTCAGAAGCTCATTGCACAACAGGCTGGCAAACATCTGTGGTCCTAACCCAGCCAAGGGAGAGGCCAGCATCCAGCGCCAGGTATGTGTCCTGCCTGACAGCTAGCCCAGGGCACCTTGTGAAAGGCCTGGCAGCGACCCACGTCCCAGGGAGCCCACGTCCCAGGGAGCCCACGTCCCAGGGAATTCACGTCCCAGAGAGCCCACGTCCCAGAGAGCCCACGTCCCAGGGAGCCCACGTCCCAGGGAGCCCACATCCCAGGGAATCCACGTCCCAGGGAGCCCACGTCCCAGGGAGCCCACGTCCCAGGGAATTCACGTCCCAGGGAGCCCACGTCCCAGGGAGCCCACGTCCCAGGGAATCCACTTCCCAGAAAATCCACGTCTCCCTGGACGATGAGGAGAGTGGGAGGGAAGAAAGCAAGTTAGTGGAAACTTCAAAGGATCAAAACATTTAAAGATGAAGACTGCCTTCTCTCTGTCCCCGAGCCCTCCCTCCCTCCCTTCCTCCCTCCCCAAAAGGAACAAGTCCCATGTCCCAGCGGTCACACTGCTCAGCTCAGGCTGCGTGACAAATGCCATCGCCGAGTGACCTGAACAGCAGAAAGTCCCAGAGGCTGGAAGCCTGGGGTCGAGGGTCGGGGTTGGTCTGTCCTCTCTTCTCTGAGTGTGGAGGCCGCCTTCTCCCACGTCCTTACGTGGTCGTTCCTCCGTGTGCGTCTGTGTCCTCACCGCCCCTTCTTCTAAGGACCCAGTCCCATTGCTTTGGGGCCACCCTAGGAACCAAGCTGAGCCACATCACCCCCTTAATACCCCAACTTCAGGTGCAGGGCCCGCTGAGAGGCTGGGGATTAGGGCTCCAGTGTGAGTTTGGGGTGCAGTCCGTCCACACCAGGCCTCACGGTGACCAGAGCCCAGGGCAGAGGTTCCAGTTGCTCCCCAAACCTCCTTGGCGCCCCTGGAGCTGGCACCGCAGACGGACAAGGACCCCCGGGGCTTTTCCTCCGCAAGCAGCTCGCAGTCTCCACGGTGGACGAGACTCGAGCCACAGGCAGGTGGGAAAGCAGCCAGCCCACCCTGACAGGGCTCTTGGAGGACACCGGGTGGAGACAGGGCTGCTGTCGGGGAGAAAGGGCATTGATCCCCGCCCTGTAGCCCGAGGCCACACAGTGAGGGGGCCCTTCCAGAAAGAAGGAGCAGGGTGGGGAGTGGACACAGGCGGGACCTGTGGGCTGAAACACGGGGCAAGGTGAGGTCAGGGATGAGGTGGGGGTGGGGCGGGCCCTGAACAAAGAACAGACTCATGGTGTGGCCCGTCCACGCGGTGGCTCCAGTTACACACGCTCTCCGGGACCCGCTAACGTCCGCTGGTTCACCTTCCCTCTGGGCTCAGGCAGCGTGTGGTGGTGTGACTGATGGGACGTGGCACGTGCGTCTTCGTGGGGCCACAGAGTCAGAGAGCGAGGAAGCCATGAGGACGGGGGACCCGCCCGGCAGCCGGACCACAAGCAGAGGGGGAGGAGCAGGGGACCTGGGCCCCGTCAGCTGAGCTGTGGACCAGGAGACACTTCGCTGTGCGACAGTCCACGTCACTGGGTGTGGGATGAGGCTGGGGACTGGCCCGGCCTGGGAAGGAGGGACGGTCCCGCCGCAGCCCAGGAAGGAGCCTGGCATCACCTCGGAGCAGGCGGGCACAGGGCAGGGAGGCGGGGGTCCGAGGGCGGACGGGGAGCGGCCCCTCTCCTCTGGGGACAGGAGCCCACCGTGGACACCATGCCCAGGCGAGAGGCCCCGGTGCACGGCTCACAGACAACCGAACGCAACAGCCAACCGTCCGTCAGCCTAACGTCTCCCGACGGGGATCTCGCCAAAGCGGCTGCTTGAGGTCCTGACTCGCTGTGTGTCAGGCACCCAGCCTGTGCCGGTCCCTCCACGCACCACCCCCCGCCCCGCGGGGGGCAGATCAGACAAAGGAGGGGCTGTAGGGCCCCCCCTCACCTGTGTTATGACAGAAACGTTCTACAAAGTTGAAAGGAAGAGAAGGAGGGAGGGGAAGAGGGGACAGAAAGGGACGAAAAAGAAGGAAAAACCACTTTTGTTGAATTTGCTGAAAACTTGAGTGACTCAGGGGGAAATCCCACCCCAGAGACAATGACGAGCATCAGGCCAGTCACGCGAGGCCGCGCTGCCCACACGGTGGCTCTGGGCTCCCGGGACCGGCTTCGGCGTGCACTCGGCTGACAGCCGGCGTCCCCGGGGCTGGTCTTCGTTCTCACACGGCACAAGCACAGACCCTCCAGGAAGAGCATGAAAACACGCCAACCGCCCCTGCCCGGACTCCACGGGCCTTTCCTGCGCATCCATGTCGGTCTGTCTGTCTGTCTGTCACCTGTCTGCCCGCCTACAGGTGAGACCTGACCTCCGTGTTTTCCAACACGTGTGGGTGTTGCTTAAAGCGTGACACGCAACCTCAGGGCGGGCTGTCCCTCGCGATCGCAGCAGACGGAGCGAGCCGGCCCTTGTCAGAGCTCCTGGGACGACCGGGCCTCTCAGGCCATCCTGTCCCCTCTGCCCTGGGGGCTGGCACAGAGGGTGGGTGACCTGAGGGGGTCACACAGGATGAAGTGGGGGCTGGCCCCCAACCCTCTCAGGCCTGCGCCTGCCTCGGGGTCCAGACTGCTGACTCCAGCATTTCCTATCAGTGAGACTTAACTTCTAAGTATTTTTTCTCGTTTCACAGTCTTCCCTGTTATAAAGTACGTTGCAATGAACCTCTTAGAGCCACATTTTGTCCATGAACTTGATTTCCTTGCACCCAGTGCGACCCCCCAGTTCCAGCAGTGAACCCGCCAAGCGAAGGGCCTGCATCTTTGCATCTGGGACAAGTCCCGGCACATGGCTCCCCAGAGGGCCAGCCCGCGGTGGGTGAACAGGCACCTTAGACAACGGGGAGCTGCAGCAAAGGTCAAGGTCAGGAGGAGGCCAGGGCCCCTATGAAGAGAGGTCGTGGGGGCTGCAGGGGTCCTGGAGGTGGTGGGCTCTCTGGTCCTACACCCCCAGCCCCGAGACCCTCCTGCACCCCCAGCCCCGAGACCCTCCTGCACCCCCAGCCCCGAGACCCTCCTGCACCCCCAGCCCCGAGACCCTCCTGCACCCCCAGCCCCGAGACCCTCCTGCACCCTCCTTCCAGACGACAGAAAGCCTGCGGTGCTGGCGGATGCACTGGGGCTGCTCCAGTTGCATAAACGTGGGGAAGACACTGCTTATGTCTCCAGAAGCCCCTCGTGGCCCTGGGTGCATCCTGCTCCGCTCTGGTGCCCGCAGCCAGGACAGCGGGAAACCAGGGTCCCCCCCCCCACCCGGCAGCAGGAGCTCAGGCTGCAGAGGGGGCATCAGACGGCCGAGCCGGGCAGGGGGTGCATCTGTGGGCGCAGCTCCCTTCCTGCAGAACAGGGCCCCCAGGGCCCCCTGTGCTGGCTGTGGAATGGAGGGGAGGGGCGATGGCGCAAGGAGAGATTAGCCCAGGACCTAGGTCTGCAAAAGCGCATCCTACGTGACACCGCGTGGTGATTTAAATGTTTCTTCACGACACGGAGGCACAACCAGCCCACGTCTGTGGCTTTCGGGGTGCAATTGGGTCTCCTCAGGCAGAACCCTTCTCCCCTGTCCCTAGGGCACTGATTCAGGGGTCTCTCATGTCCGGGCCCAAGGCCAGGAGCGTGTGTGTGTTGGGGGGGCCGTCCCCATAGGCGCTGCTTCCAGGGATGCTGTGACGTCTGAGCTGTTTGCTGGAGGGCGTCCGTCGGTCCTGAGACGGACGGACAGTGTGCGGAGAAGACAGTCTGGGAAGAGATGGCACGTGTGGGCTTCTCCCAGCCCTAGGAGCCGGTCACCCCATGAGTTCCCAGAACCACCCCCCACCCCTGTCCCGCTGAGAAGGGACGTTCCAACCCCGTGCCTCATCCCACAGCCACGGCCCGGGGCGGGATGAGCTCCGGGCGAGGCCGTGGCCGCTTGTGCATCTGGAAGGTTTTAGGCTGCAGCTGGCTGGCCAGGTTGCGTGTTTGTACACAGAACACGTCTCATCTGCACGCGCTCCTCCAGCGCACGTCCGGGGTGGAGCCGGGCCCCTCCCCCTGAGTCGAGGGGCTCCTGATGTAACCAGCGCCTCCCACGCTCACCGGGTTCCCAGAACCGCCTGGGAACAGAGGAGCCGCCGCAGGGCCTGCATGTGCTGAGACATGGCTGCCAGCTGGGGGGCTGGGTGGGGGTGACGGGGGCCTGCCAAGCACCACAGCCACAGCCACTCCGGCCCCGATTCCGTGGCTCCTCTCTTCTTCCCACCCCAGGTGCCCTTCCTGAACTCGGGGAGTCCGGGAAGAGCCAGGGAATGTGGAGATCCAGTTTCCTGCCTGTGAGATGACTGACTGATTCATGAAACCCCCTCTTCTTCCCCACTCAGCATGCCCTCTCCAGGTGCTCTGTCGGCTGTGCCTCATGAGCCTGTGTCATCAGGCGCGTGCGTGTGAAATAAACAGGGAGCGTGGGGAAGGGCGGGTCCCGGGAGCCCGGAGCTGCGTGCTGGCAGCACTCACAGCCGACAGCAAGCAGCACAGAAGACAGCGCTCTCCCTGAGCCTGGGGACAGCCACACAGAATCCCCGCTCCTCCTGCCGAGAACTGGTCTGAGCCCTTCCCCACGCGCCCCCCACCCACAGGTCTCACGGGCAGGGGGCAGGGCCGCAGGCCCTCGGTCCCCAGAGCGGTCCTCAGTCCAGAGTCGGGGTGCAGGCCACACACACCTGCCCTCGGTCCACCCCGCCCGCCGGGACAGCACGAGGCAGCATGTCCTTGGCAGAAAGCTGCCAGCCGGAGCAAGCGGGCACCACGAGCGGGCGCACGGTCCTCCAGGGCCCGCCTCCTGCTTCCCGGTCCCCAGCCCTCTGTCTCACCTCTCTTTCCCCTGCATAGTCGCCCCCTTATGACACGTGCCAGGACCCCAGAGGCACCTAAAACCGCAGACAGCTCTGACCCCCAGGCTGACCATGTTTCTCCTGTGATAACGGTCACACGGCTCCCGTGGTCCCAGCTCCTCACGTCACCAGCACATGGCTGGCCCATGTGCAGGGCCTCGCCTGTGGCTTCATTTGCATTTCCTGGGACTGATGACGCTGAGCAGCATTTAGGGCAGGGGTGGGCAAACTTTTTGACTCGAGGGCCACCATGGGTTCTTAAACTGGACCGGAGGGCCGGAACAAAAGCATGGATGGAGTGTTTGTGTGAACTAATATAAGTTCAAAGTAAAGGAGTGGAGGGGAGAGCAAGAGAACCCTCTGCTCTTTTGGCTCCGCGGGCCGGATAGAACAGCCGAATGGGCCGGATCCGGCCCGCGGGCCGTAGTTTGCCCACGGCTGATTTAGGTGCATCTTGGAGGTGAGTGTGTCTTCTCTGGGGAGGTGTCTGTTCACATATTTTGCCTGACTTCACTGGCTGGTTTGTTTCTAATAACTCAGTTTTAGGAACTGCACCCTCTTCATTCATCCCGTACACAGGCGTCTATCGGATGCGCTTCCTCCTGTCTCTTCCCAGGCGGTGTCTGCGCAGAGCACACGTTCGTCACCGGAGGAACTCCAGTTCATCGTGGGGTTTTAAGTGGTGCTGTAGCTAAGAAATCTTTGCTCAGGTCGGAGAATTTCCTCCCATGTTTTCTTCTAGAAGTTCTATGGCTTTCGGTTCCACACTCAGGTCCAGGATTCGCTCTGAGGTCACTGTACATGGCACAGGTAACGTGTTGAAGATCACTTTTCGAACACGGCCACCCAGTTTCCCCGGCACCTCCTGTTGACCGGACGATCTCGACTCCATCGAAATGCCTTTGCCACGTTGTCAAAAATCAATCGCCTATTCATCCATTGACTTACTCCCGGATGCTCGAGCTTCCATTGGTTGATGTGAGTGTCAGGATGCCAAGGCCACTTGTCTTGGGGACTGCAGCGTGGCAGCGGGTCTCCGCGTGGGTCTGTGAGTCCCGTCTCCTGCCGTGTGCGACCTCCTGGCCTCCAGGCCTGTGGTTTGCCCAGAGAAAGAACGAGAGAACGAAGGGAGTAAAGGATGAGCGTGGGAGTGGAGGGCGAGATCGGGGGCAAGAACACCCCTCCACCCACAGGAGCCTGGCTCTCCTGGGCTCAGGGACGCCCGCAGTTGAGAGTCAGCCAAGGCTGGGAAGACCCAACCACAGACAAACTCCCCGAACCAAACAAAACATTCCTTCGTCCTCAAACGGTTGGTTTCCTTTCTCCTGGCGGGAGTTCAAGGGTGAAAGGTCGGTTTTCTTCACCCCACCCCATGTTGCTGGCCTCGTCGGTTGGTCACGGCGCCTGAGGACATGCATGGGGACTGTTCTAGAACTCGATAAACCTCCTGGGGTTTGAATTCCCGAGGATGCAGGGATGTTTTGTAGTTTGATACGGTTATTTCAGAGAACACAGATCCGCTTCCTGTTTTGCAATAAAGCCTTTCATAAACCTCTGTGAAGATCGCGACACCCTCGCCCCGGGCAGGGAGCTCAGCAAAGCCTGTCCCTCTGTCCCAGCTCCTGTCCCAGCGAGGGGAGAACGGGTGGAGGCCCAGCTCTGACGCTCGTCCGAAGCCAAGCTCAGAGGCCCCGTCGCTGCTCCAGGCAGCACCCGCTCTCCCTGAAGTCTGGGTGCCGGCACCCACTGTGGCAAGGACATCGAGGCTCAGAGGCCTGGCCTCTACGGTCACACCAGGGCCGCCTGCTGAAGCGTCCGGGAGGGTGCATCCCAGGGCCGTGGCCCTCGAGGGCTCGCTGCTGACCTTGAGCAGCTGGCAAAGGCATCGTGGGGTGGCTCCATCTCCTCTCTCTCCACCCGCGCTCCTCGGAGTGCCCCCCACCAGGCAGGAGTGGGCTCCCAGGCCAGTGACCATCACCTCCATCGCCACAGCTCACGCGGCCAGCCTGTCCCCCACCCCCAGCCAGTCCCCCACTCAACAGGACATGCCAGGCCACTCCCGCGCCGCCCACAGCTCCAGCCCAAAGCGAGTGTAAGCTGAACCCGCTTCTGTCCCTGTCAGGTCATTTGCAGGTCACTGTAACGTGAAGATAAACTGATGAGGTCGAGACGGGTTTGAAAATAGAACACGTGTGGCTGCATGTTAGGAGAAAGGTGCAGTGAACATCCTAGCTGCTGGCATTGCTTGAAGATCCCTGCTTCCGCCCATCAGCTTACCTCCAAGGCTTTTTCTCTGGTTTGACGATTATTATTAAAGCAAAACACAGCGGCCGCCGATGTCCCTCAGTCCTGCCAGAGCTGGCGTCAGCACCTATCAGCCAGGGAGGCTGGTCACAGGGAACGCTGACGGGGGCTCAGGGCTGACCGGGGACTCAGGCCTGACCGGGGACTCAGGGCTGACCATGCACTCAAGGCTGACCGTGGGCTCAGGGCTGACCGTGGATTCAGGGCTGACCGTGGGCTCAGGGCTGACCGTGCGACTCAGGGCTGACCGGGAACTCAGGGCTGACCGGGGATTCAGGGCTGACCGTGTGCTCAGGGCTGACCGGGTACTCAGGGCTGACCGGGGATTCAGGGCTGACTGTGCACTCAGGGCTGACCGGGGACTCAGGGCTGACCGGGGATTCAGGGCTGACTGTGCACTCAGGGCTGACCAGGGACTCAGGGCTGACCGGGGACTCAGGGCTGACCGGGGACACAGGCCATGCAGGTGTGCACAGGCAGGTTTAACCAGAAATTGCGATCTACGCATGTTGTTGGGTTATGAGCGTGGCATGACCAAGGTTACGGTGTGAGAGCTCTAAGCACCACTTCAATCCTCCACGCTCACTGAACCGCACGTGGAGTTTAATAAATTACTGTGTTCGCCTGTTGCTCTGGTTTTGCTGTTTGAAGAACTGCATGTCTCTTCACTTCATCTCTATAGTGACTCCTGTTTGTCAGACTTTACAGGAGTAGCAGCCAATAGGAGACTGAGATTTTCAGGGCCTCCATCGCGGGTCAGTGTCTTAGGCCATGGGGCCGTGGGCTGGAGGGCGCTCAGGGAAACGGGGGTGGGGGTGTTCAGAGCTGAGGGCTGTGCGGCCAGTGGCAGCAGCTTTGGGACCTGAACCCCGGGAGGCAGTGCCAGGCCTCTGTGGCGTCTCCAGGGCAAGGCGCACCTCCTCACCTCCTCGGAGGCTGAGCAATGACGGGGCCTCTGGCCAAGGACAGGCCTGCAGCCACCTCCTCATCTTGGTTGGGTCCAGCGGCCAAGCTGGAAGGTGGCAGGTCCCAGGGGTCAGGAGGTCCCACGGGCCGGCCCACACAGAGGTCCAGGCTGCTGCTGCCCATCGCTCTGCGGCCTCGTTGAGCGCGGCCTGTCTCTGAACACATTCCCTCAGGCACATGCCCACCTGCTGAGGCCTGAGTCCAGAAACAGCCCTGAAGGCCAGGGGCTGGGTGAGGGCCAGAAGGGACAGGGACAAGGGGCACAGGGCTGAGCCGGGACGGGGAGGGAGGGGCATGCTCACAGAGAAAACGAGAGAGAAAGGGAGGGGGGCACTCAGGACAAATTCCATCAGACCTCTGACCTCTGGCCTCACGGACGCATGCACAGCAAACCAGGTCCCGTGAGCATGCAGACCAGTGCCCGTGGCCCAAGCCGGCTGGCGGCCTGGGTGCAGGGCTGCCGGGCTTTAGAGGTCCGAGGAGGGCCTGGGCCGCGGGGCAGCACTCTCTCTGGGCGGCTCTCCTGGAGCCGCTGTGCAAGAATGGTGGGCAGCCGCCGCACAGATGGCTCTTTGTCCTGCTGACACCTGCCATCTGCTTGTTTGTCTCAACGATGCTGGAGGGGCAGGGCTCCAATCTGCTGCCAGGCCCCTCCCACCCGCAGCGACCTCCTGACCCCGGGCAGACAGGGCCCCAAGTCTGTTCTCGAGCACAGAGGACTCCCCTGTGCCCACATCCCAGCCTCTCCCCTGGCCGTGCTCGGTGCTCGGTGCTCGGTGCCGGGTACGGGTGCTGGGTGCCGGGTGCTCAGGCGGAGCAGGGCAGGAGGCAGCGAGAGAAAGGGCAGCAGAAGCAGCCTACGGAGGAGAAGCTGCAGCAGCAGCAGCTGCTGCCAGGGCCTCCCGGGGCCTCCTGCTCCGGGGCCAGGCTGGAAGCTGGTGTTTCTGAAGCGCAGCCCTCGCACCTGTTAAGGAAGAGACTCATCGGATGAGGGCTTTGTGGGGAGAGACCCGGGGCAGATGCTGGAGCCGCCTCTGGGCAGAGCCCGCAGCTGCAGGGATGCAGGGACGGGAGAGGCGCTGCCCCACGCCTGACAGATGTGAGGGGGGAGGGCTCAGGGCTGCAGCGGGCATGTAACAAGGATGGAAACTCACTCGGCCCCGCGGGGCAGCCAGGCCTGCGTGGTGCGGGGAGGGGCCCTGCCACCTCTGTGCTGTCCCTCGGGGCCCACATCACCACCTTCGCAGCCAGGGCCCCGCACCTCCATTCACAGCTGAGCTCCCTGAGTCTGCGTGAAGGCCAGGCGGGGATCGGGGTCCTGGCTGCCTTCCTGCCTGAGCCCTGTGCCCCTGAGTGAACAGGCCGCTAACGACCCCAGAAACCATGCAGCCTTGCTGTGCCACGGCCGTGTGACCTGTGAAGACTGTCTCAGGTCCCCCACGTGCTGACTCAGGTCCCGCTGCTGCTGTCTCAGGTCCCGCTGCTGCTGTCTCAGATCGCAGGGGCAGAGTAGCTTCTGAAGGTCAGGAGAAAGGGCACTGCCCGCCTGGCCCCACCTCCCACCTGCACAGACTCCAGTCTACACCTGTGACAGGCGGGGCCTGGGCAGTGTCTACCGCGGAACAGACGCCTGCGCAGTCAGGGGCACAGTTATTGACGGACAGCGTCCCATCTACTATCTACGCAGTCTGTGAGCCGCGTCGGTACATACGTCCCCTCGCACAGGTGTCCTGTGACCGCCAGCGGTGAGAGCGGGTGTGTTCAGGGCTCACAGGACACGCTGACCTTTCCAACAGCCGTGAACTGTGGATCTTTTCTCTCTTGGGTTCTCAGATGGAGAGGCGGACGGGTGAGTAACTGCCCTGGGAGGCACCCAGTGCCAGGGGGTGGCCCTCATCACCCCAAAGGGACGGCTCAGGTGTGTCCTGGCTTTGAACATCTTACAAAACTCTCCGTCTCTTTGGTCCCTGGCCCCATTGGTCTGCGTGATGCACAGATCCCGCCGTCCGTCACACTTCACAGGCATGTGCGTACGGGAGCCCAGAGCCTGCAGCACGGGCCTCACACGCGGCCTGAGCCATGCTTCTTCCTCGTCCGCCAGCTGCTCACAGGCACAGGGACGCCCCCCGGCTCCTGCCGCGGTCCTGCAGCGGGGCGGTCGGCGGGTCGTCCGTGAGGCTGCACACGCACGGGGCGTCTCGTGGGGACTTGAGGAAGCCGCTTGGGCAGGACGTTGGCGCAGCCCTGACCACGGGTCTTCTGGTCTGAGTTCCCGGCCGAGCAGCGGTGCTGGAGCCAGAGGACCAGAGCGGAGGCCGGGCGCCCGGGGAGAGAGTTCTGCCCAGAGAGGGACGCGGGTGAGGACCATGCGGCCCAGAATTCTCGGGCGGCTCCGGAGTGACCTGCGGAGCTCCGTGGTGGCTGCGCTGTGCCAGGCGGGTGGGAGCCTCAAGTTCCCGCGACCTTTCATCCCTGGGTCCTCACACCAGGAAAGGAGCGGACGCCCGTCTCCCAGCACCGGCTCCGTCCCGGTTCTGTCCGGGCTCCGAACCAGCCATGGGCCCCCTTCCACCAGGCCTGCTCTCTGCGCACACGCCCGGTCTTCGCGGTGCCTGAGCCGGGCCACTCTCTGAGCATGCGCCTTGCTCGGTGCCCAGCACAGTCAGTCCCTCCAATGAACGTGCAAACAGAAGCGCCGAGGAATGGCTCGGTAGCCTCCGCTGGTCTTTCCATGAACCCCTTCTTCCCGAGGATGAAAGGCATTTGGATGAAGACATCCCTTGAAGTTCCGTCCCTGCCCCTCGCGGGGCCACCGGGCTCAGTCCTGGGTGACCTACTTTCCGTCCCAGCCCGAGGCTCCCAGAGGCTATTGTGTGACAGGAATTAACTTTTCCAGTTGCTGGAAATAGAATTCCACTGAAATAAAGCCTTTAAGAACCCACTGGTGGCTGGGACAATGTCATCAATCTCATCTGTGTTTCTCAATTAAGTGTTTCCAACTGTCTTTATACTAATTGTGTTTGCAGAAGATCAGAGAGGGTGCAGTTCACACAGAGACACAAGAAGTGTGGTCTGGGCCCCACCAGAGACAGAAAGGTGGCTGGTTCTCGTGGGAAACAGGGGGCCGGTCAGCCAGCAGGAGCTGGAGGCCGGGGGCCATGCCCGGAGAGAGGGGAGCGGGCACGGACGGGGCACAGGATGCACGGCGAGCGGAGAGGACATGGGCCTGGCCATGAGGGTGCACGTTGGGGTGCCTTTGTCTCCTTGGGGACTGCTCAGCCCAGATGCACAGACATGGTGTGTGGGAGGAGGGAGCTCTGTGACCTCATGGGGCCAGTACCCCAGCCCACCGCCCCCCACGCATGGGGTGGGCCCTGCCGATGCCGCCAGAAAACCACCGGCCAGGGCGCGGGCAGTCTCGCTGGGAAGACGGGGTGCAAGTGCAGAGAACGCCAGGGCCTCGTGGCTGACACATGGCTCAGTGCTCACTGCAGGGGACTGAACCCCAGCACGAGGGCACTGGGGTGGCCTCGGCTGAGGGGGTCAGCACAGCTAGCATAAACGTGGGGGCTCCGGGCCCAGGGCAAGGACGCAGGGGTGGGAGTGGAGTCAGAGGCAGATTGGGGGGGGGGAGGATTAAGGGAAGGAGTGTGGCAGGGAGCCGTGGCCGGGAGTGGACGCTGCGTGAGAAGGGGGCCTGCCTGGGAGGGAGGAGTCCTGAGCCTCCTCAGTGCAGAGCCTGGTGCCATCAGCGCAAAGACCCATGTTGGATGGCGATGCCACGACAGGAATGTGGTCCAGAGCTCAGCAAGGGGCACCCCTGGGACACGAAGTGAAGTGGCGGGCGTCGGGGATCATGCACTGCCCGGCTCAGGGAGACCTCTGCCTCTGTGAGACCCTCGGGTCTGAGCGGACAGCGGGGGGGCCCGGCCGTGCCTTCCCCATCCGTCCCCGCTGCCCTCTCTCCTGGCGTGGCCCGGCTGCCTCCAGCTCCTGCAGGGTCCTGCCAGGGCTCCCTCGGTGTAGTCTGCAGTTTGGGTGACCCAGGCCTCAGTCCTGGGTCGACTGTCCATACTGCCCACCGGCCACGGTTTCTGCCCTAAAGCTTTTCTCCTTCATCTGAACGGGCACCGCAGTGGAAACCCACAGCCTCCGTTTCAGAGACTGCAGATGGGGCTTCCCCCCACTGGCCTGCGACCAGCCCCCCGGCCCCTCCTGGCGCACCTCCTCCCACGCAGGGGCTGCTGTTCCCAGGCTCCCCGCGGCGCCTTCCCTCTGCTCTGCGACCTCGGCGTGCTGGCTCGCCTCCTGCGCCCCACGCCTCTGGACTCCCTGTGGGCACTCTGGTCCCCACACGGCCCCTGCCCCTCGTCCTTATCGGGACTTCCTGCTGTGCCTGTGGGCTTTCCAGCCGCAGCCGCGCCGATTGTCCCGGACAGGAAATGGGCTCCTTACTCCTCCACTATCGCCCGGACATCGCCCTCCTCTTTCCTGTTCCAACAGCATTTACTACGTCTCCACGGCGCCTCTTCCCCAACCTCCCCACCTCACAGAGCTAATTGCAACCTTTAACATCAAACAGTCTGAGAAAACACACCTTCTTCGCTTGCCGGTCCCTCACGTCCGCGCTCCTGTGTGGAAATGTGACACGGAGGTAGCGTCCCTCCTTCCCTTTCACCGCGGCTCTCGGGGAAGCCCCGGCCTCTCCTGGCTGTCCCTGTCCCTTTCTCTCCTCAGCAGGGTGTCCCGGGGCCGCCTGTGAAGCTAAGAGGTCACTTCCCTGAAACACTGGCCTTCGAATCAGAGCCTGTCCCCCTCCTCCCCCCCGTGCTGGGTGATGTGTGGACCCCACGGGAGCCACAGCGCAGGGCCTGTGGCCTCTGTGGGGAGAACCCCAGGGTCACGGGCAGGGAGGCTTAGGAGGGGCCAGCGGTTTGCTGCTCGTATTCGAACCCCCCGAAGTGGGGCCACAGGGAACAGCCCGATCCTCGCACGGTGCCGACGCAGTGAGGGTGCCCGTCCCGAAGTGCTCATTCAGGGTGTCCGTGTGGGGTGGCCCGTGCGAGGCGTGCGGGCTTGTCTGCACTCAGACGGTGGTGACCGGCGGCCTCGGGCCTTGGGGATCAGGCTCCTGCCGGCAGCGACCTTGGGCCACTCATGGGACCGACTGTCGGTTCCTCACCTGCTACGCAAGGACATGGGCTCCTTCACGGCAGGGTCTCGTGGTGAAACAGGGAAGCGTGTCCACAGGGCGGACACGGTAGGGACGCCCACAGGTGTCCCCGCCTCCCCCGCCTCGTGCAGATGTCCCTCCCTTGGCAGGCGCCTCCCCCAGAATAAATGGTTCTCCCCGTCGCTCCATCTGCTCGCCTTGCCTTCTCACCAGAGACAAGAACAGCAGGAAGTGGGAGACGGAGAAGCTGAGGCCTGAGAGCAGGACGGAGGCAGCACGAGAGCCAGAAGGGGTACTCGTCTCCTGACAGTCCTCTCGGAAGGTCCCACACCCCAACAGCCCACACCCCACACCTCAACACCCCACACCCCAGCACCCCAACATCCCACACCCCAACATCCCACACACTAACGTCCCACATCTGAACACCCCAACATCCCACACCCCAACACCCAATGTCCCACACCCCAACACCCAACGCCCCACACCCCAACACCCCAACACCCCAATGTTCCCACACCCCAACAACCCAACATCCCACACCCCAACATCCCACATCCCAACACCCAACGTCCCACACCCCAAAACCCCAAAGTCCCCATACCCCAACACCCCAACATCCCACACCCTAACACCCCAACATCCCACACCCCAACACCACAACGTCCCACATCCCAACACGCCAACGTCCCCATACCCCAACACCCCAACATCCCACACCCCAACATCCCAACATCCCACACCCCAACACCACAACGTCCCACATCCCACCACCCCAACATCCCACACCCCAACACCCCAACATCCCACACCCCAACACCACAACGTCCCACACCCCAACACCCCAACATCCCACACCCCAACACCCCACATCCCAACACCCCAACACCCCACATCCCAATATCCCAATGTCCCCACACCCCAGCACCCCAACATCCCACACCACAACACCCCAATATCCCCATACCCAACACCCCAACATCCCACACCCCAACGTCCCACACCCCAATACCCAACATCCCACACCCAAAAAACCCCAACATCCCACACCCCAACACCACAACGTCCCACACCCCAACACCCCAATGTCCCCATACCCAACACCCCAACATCCCACACCCCAACACCCCAACGTCCCACACCCCAATACCCAACATCCCACACTCCAGCACCCCAACATCCTACACCCCAACACCCAACGTCCCACATCCCAACACCCCAATGTCCCCATACCCCAACACCCCAACACCACAACGTCCCACACCCTAACACCCCAACACCCCACACCCCAATACCCCAATGTCCCCACACCCCAGCACCCCAACATCCCACACCCCAACACCCCAATGTCCCCATACCCCAACATCCCACATCCCAACACCCCAACATCCCACACCCAACACCCCAACGTCCCACATCCCAACACCCCAACGTCCCACATCTCAATACCCCAACGTCCCACATCCCAACACCCCAACGTCCCACATCCCAACATTCCACACCCTAATGTCCCACATCCCAACACCCCAACATCCCAACACCCCAACGTCCCACATCCCAACACCCCAACGTCCTACATCCCACATCCCAGCACCCCGGCGTCCCGCATCCCACACCCTAACACCCCGCCCGACATCCCACATCCCTGTGCCCTGCCTGTGTCTGGACGCCTCTGCGCTTCCTCCCTGTGAGGTGTCTCTCACTTTCTCTTGTTCGTCTGGTCCAGGTTCCGGTCCCCCCGAGCGGCCCCCATCGCAGCCGCTCCCGGGGTCGCGTGCCCGTGCCTGCACCCACCCCTCGCCAGCTGTGCCCTCCGTCACTCGCTCGCTGTCTCAGCTTGGCTTTGGCACTTTCTCTCCCGCGCTGGGCAGCTCCCCTTCGGAGGACCCGCTCGGCAAACGTCTCACGGGAAACTGGACCAAGCACGTGGCTCTGTCACCTGAGGCAGAGAGGAGGCCAGCATTGGGGGTGGGGACTGCTCCACGTCACTGTGCACCGCCCCCATGGAGGCCTGTGGGGTGGCGGGGGGGGGGGGCCCAGTGCCGTGGCCGTGTCCCTGCTCATCTGCGCCGCTGAGGCCGAGCCCTGAGGGGCTGGTGCTTTCCTCTCCACGTGGGCACCGACCTTCGGGCCTCAGCCTGCCTGTGGGCTCTGCTCCTAACCAGGGGCTGAGCCTGTGGCCTGCAGAGCGGCCGGCCCGGCAGGCGGCGCGGACTGGCTGGGCCACGGGAGCCCCGGAGAGGGAGGTGGGAGGCGGGGCACCCCTCCCAGGGCCTGGGCCCCAGGGGAGGCCTCGCCTTCAGAGCCCTGTTGTGGGAGAAGCTCGGGTGGGGTGCTGTGGGAGGCCCTCTCCCCTCTCCCGGAGCCCCTGGGAGCGGCCACCGCCCCGCAGACCGGCATCAGCTCACAGCGGGGCCTGGACAGGTCGGGTCGGCCTCAGCCTCGTGGTCACGACCCTGAGGAGGCGGCTCTCAAAGGGCCAGGGATGGGTCCCGTCCGGGGAGGGGACACCCATGCAGCTCCTCCTCAGGACGGGCTGGTTCACACTCAGTCGGCACAGGTCACACACACCTGTCCCAGGTGAGACTGTGGGTGGCCTGGCCCCCAAAGCCCATGGGGACCGAGCTCCCTCCTCTCTCGGGGCCACGCACCTCTTGAGCCACTAGTCACTCCCCACACGGGTGGCAGAGGGGGACCCGCGCTGTCCTCCTGGAACAGAACGGGGCGGGGCTGGCACCGAGGCGGGTCCCGTCCTGCAGCTTCGTGCAAACCCGTCGGGGAGCCCCCGTCTCTGGATCCGTTCTGTGCCGCACCCCAACCCGACTAACCTTGCCTTCCTGTGGCCACCCTCGCCCAGCCCTGCCGGCACCGCTCGATCCGGTAACGCCCTCCCCAAGGCAAAAAGCTACCAGACGTGCCGTTTTCCTGGATTACGAGGACTGCCGGCACGTCGGTGATAGGATCTCGCACCGTTCTGGGAGGACAGCCTGTTGGTAGCCATGTGCACGAGAGAATTAAATTCCATCCAGAGTGAAGCAGGCAGGTGGGAGGTCGAAAATAAACTACAAAGTCGGTGCCCCTGGTGCCTCCCGTCTAATCTGTGGTACCGCTCACATGGCCTTGTCCCCAGCAGCCTGGTCAGGCTGAGCCTGCCCCCCGCCCCCACTCCGGCCCCCAGCTCCAGCCCCCAGCTCCGGCCCCCCACTCCAGTCCCCCGCTCCGGCCCCCAGCTCCGGCCCCCGGCTCTGGCCCCCTGCTCTGGCCCCCCACTCCGGTCCCAGCTCTGGCCCCCAGCTTCGGCCCCCAGCTTCGGCCCCCCGCTCCAGCCCCCCGCTCCGGCCCCCAGCTCCAACCCCCAGCTTCGGCCCCCTTCTCTGGCCTCCAGCTCTGGCCCCCAGCTCCGGCCCCCAGCTCCAACCCCCAGCTTCGGCCCCCTTCTCTGGCCCCCAGCTCTGGCCCCCAGCTCCGGCCCCCCACTCTGGCCCCCAGCTCCGGCCCCCAGCTCCAACCCCAGCTTCGGCCCCCTTCTCTGGCTCCCCACTCTGGCCCCCAGCTCTGACCCCTGGCTCTGGCTCCCAGCTCCAGCCCCCCACTCCGGCCCCCAGCTCCCGCCCCCTGCTTTGCTGCTCCTGGCCACCAGTGGGTTCTCTCCACCCTTCGTGGTTCTCATCGGCCTCATCACTCTCTTCCCAGGAGGAGCCTGAGCGCTGACTCTTCTTGGTCCCCCAGGTCCCCCTGGAGCGCCCACCTGGGTTGTAGCCGGAGTTGAGCACAGCCTTGCCAGGTGGGCAGCCTCCACTCAGGGGGACACCTGCGCCTGCGTACGCTTAGAGCCCGGGAACACGCTCCTCCCTGCAGCTGGAGCAAGAGGTGCCCACTCGGTGGGTTCACAAAACCGCCCAACCACGGGGTCCACGCAGGGGCTGGAGTGCACCCTCCTCCCTGCAGATGCCCCGCACCCAGCCCCCCTCCCTGCAGATGCCCCGCACCCAGCCCCCTCCTCCCTGCAGATGCCCCGCACCCTGCCCCCCTCCCTGCAGATGCCCCTGCACCCTGCCCTCCTCCCTGCAGATGCCCCGCACCCTGCCCCCTCCTCCCTGCAGATGCCCTGCACCCAGCCCCCCTCCCTGCAGACGCCCCTGCACCCTGCCCTCCTCCCTGCAGACACCCCGCACCCTGCCCCCTCCTCCCTGCAGACGCCCCGCACCCTGCCCCCTCCTCCCTGCAGACGCCCCGCACCCTGCCCCCTCCTCCCTGCAGACACCCCCTGCACCCTGCCCTCCTCCCTGCAGATGCCCCTGCACCCTGCCCCCCTCCCTGCAGACGCCCCGCACCCTGCCCTCCTCCCTGCAGACGCCCCGCACCCTGCCCTCCTCCCTGCAGATGCCCCGCACCCTGCCCTCCTCCCTGCAGACGCCCCGCACCCTGCCCTCCTCCCTGCAGACGCCCCGCACCCTGCCCTCCTCCCTGCAGACGCCCCGCACCCTGCCCTCCTCCCTGCAGACGCCCCGCACCCTGCCCTCCTCCCTGCAGATGCCCCGCACCCTGCCCCCCTCCCTGCAGACGCCCCGCACCCTGCCCTCCTCCCTGCAGATGCCCCGCACCCTGCCCCCTCCTCCCTGCAGACGCCCCGCACCCTGCCCCCCTCCCTGCAGACGCCCGCACCCTGCCCTCCTCCCTGCAGACGCCCCGCACCCTGCCCCCCTCCCTGCAGATGCCCCGCACCCTGCCCCCTCCCTGCAGACGCCCGCACCCTGCCGTGGCGATCCCAGGCCCTGTCTGTCATGCATTCAGAGCAAGAACAATGGCCGCCTTGGAGGAGCCCTGTCATCAGTGAGAGGAAATGCTGTTTTCTGCGCCTGTGAATTCAGCGCTTATGACTAAATGACTACTTAAATCTCAAGGCCCTAATCATTACCATTTGCTTCCTAAAAATAACTGTCTCTCTGGTCCGCATTTAGAGCAGACGGCACTACCCCTGGAGGCACTGCCCCTGGAGGCTTGTGTGAGGGCTTCCGAGGCCTCGTCCCCTTAACCCCTTCCTGGCTGTGACCCGCCCCCGCCGCTCCTCCACGTGCATCTGGCCAACAGAGAACCTGGGGGCAGGCGAGGGCCGAGGGCCAGCTCCTTCGACGCTGGGCCTCTGTGCAGCCTGGTCTCGGTGACTCTCGGGGCCCTGTGGGCAGGGCAGTCTCCGAGGCCCCAGCCTGTGGTGGGGAGACCCCGAGGGGCGGGGAGCCTAATGTGCGGTCGTCCTGGGAGGGAACACACGTGCCCTGTTCCCCGCGTCCTCCCAGCAGCGTGGGGGGTCGGGCAGCTCCTTTTCCAAGAAACGGCAAACGCTGACTCAGAGTGAGTGGCTCGTCCACCCCGCGTCTTCCTGCCGGGAGCGGCCCGGGCACGGAGGGTGAGGGTGGGGCCTCCTGGGACGGGCCCAGCCCGGCAGGAAAGAGCGGGAGGCGGGGGGCAGGCCGGGAGCTGATGCGTTTCCTCCAGCTGCAGCGGGCGGCAGGGGGCAGTCTCTGGGAGTGGCACCCCCAGCTCTCCCCCTGACTAACCGGGAGCGCCCACGAGCCGCTGACGCTGGGGGCAGAGGACCAGGGCTGAGGCAGTGAACTGGGCCGATGCCTCAGGGCCGGCCAGAGAATGGGCGTCTTCCAACAGGGACCCGGGTCGGGCACGGGCCTCTCGGTGGGGCATTGACACCACCCTTTCTTCTCTCCCCCGGACCTGCACACGGCTGAGAGCCAGGCCTGGGGAGCTGAGGGGTCTCCCCACTTGCAAGCTGACTGGAGAGGCTGCCCTGGGTTGGGGCATGTTGGCAGGAGACAGGAGACTAATGGGTCAGGACAGAGAATGATGACGACGGCGATGCTTCACGCCGAGTCTGTCGGAATTTTCTGTGCCAGGTCCCCAGCCCCTCCCACAGGCCATGCCGAGCACCAGGTGCCAGGGGCACGTACGTGCTGGAAATGTTTGCCACAGGCGAGGACCCGTGTCCTTCATGGACGCCTTGTCCTTGGCTGCCCGGGGACACACCTGCCTTTCAATGTGCTTCTCAAGCTGCCGGCGCAACCGCTTCCTCGGCCTCTGCTCGCGGGACCAGCGGAAAGGAGACCCACAGAGGACGCTCTCCAACACCGAGCTGCCCGCAGGTCCTCGCTCCACGTGGCACCGCACAGGCCGCGGTGCCTCCTCAAACGAGGCGAGCCGTGCCCACACAGCGGCCGCGGCACAGACGGGGCCCCCAGGTCATGCTGGGAAGTATGATCAACAACAGCCTGGAAAAGTAATCAAACCACCCTTCAAAGTGGACACACAGGCTGCGGGTTTCTACAACCACCTCTGCTTCGGAGGGAGAACAGCTGGGAACCCAAACAACCCGGTAACACTTATCAGGGCCCCGGGTTTCTGAGTGATTTCCATCACTCGCTTGTGCGTCTCTGCCTTTGATGTGCTGATAACGCCCGATGAAATGCATTGCTCTGGGGAATCGGTAAGCGAATGGCGGTCTGAACGACAGTCTCTTCTCGCCCAGCACAGGTGTACACGCGTCAGGCGGGCTCCAGGGCGCACCCTCACGGCAGGTAGCCAGACCCGCCCCACCCCACCCCCCCCGGGGCGACTCTGAAGAAACAGCTTCACAGAGGCGTGGGGTGATCAGCTACGCCCCAGGCACTCGGAACGTCCTGACGTCTCACCTTTCCCCGCGGTCGGGTCAGTCGCTGAGACAGTCGCCGGAAGGAGGCCGCGGGACGCCCTCGAAGCAGCCTAGCCAGGCGCCCACGTTCCCGGCGACGGGGACAGAAGCACCACCGGTCTAGCCGACGTTTTCCTTCAGTCCCCGGGCTCATCGCCCAATTGCCAACAGTAGTTTGCACTAATCACAAGGTCATTGGCCCCGATTTGGAAGGAATTGCCCTCAAAATAGAAGGGGGAAGCCTAGGAATATTAACAAGGGATGGAAACGCCACCCAGAGCTTAAGATGACCCATAACCGCCATGTTATCTCTACGAGATGTTTGATGAAAGAGAGGCAAGGAAAGAAGGAAGGAGGGAAAGGGGCCCAGGAGGGCCCACCTTCCCCTTAAAACTCGAAACCCCGCTCCCCACCCTTCCTCTGCCCAACACCGCCCTGTCCGGCTCCCACCTTTCCCGGTTCATCAGGTCAGGAAGATGCCTCAAAAGCAGCAAACTGTAGGGAATGTGGTGCTTGATGCTCAGAAAACGGAATGTGCTTGTTTATCGGCCACAAAAAGAAGTGGAAATTCAAGTCGCATGCCGAGGACATTTTGTTCATAGCGGCCGAGAGAAGACGGTGCCATGGATGAGGATGGTGTGAAATGAAGAAGACGAATTCCCACCAAAATGTGGGGGGCAGGATGCCTGGTGCGGGAGAGGAAGGGGGAGATGGCGGGTACCAGACGCCCATCTGTCAAGGGTCGCACTGACCCCAGGGAGCACGTTCCCGCCCTTTGCCTGTTTCCAGTTCAATAACGAGAGTGGGAACCACAGAAATCTTGGTCCCGTGGCCCTTGGCTCTGGGGGAGGGGGAGTGGGGGGAGGGACACAGGAGCCTGGCCTGCTGGCCTGGAGGGCGCAGCCTCGGAGCCCAGCCAAGGAGGATGTGGGCGGCCGGGGACAAGGAGGGAGCCCAGCAGGGTCCTCCGAGAGGAAGTGGCACCGGCTCAGGACGTCACTTGGGCTCCCACGCCCTGCGAGCCGTGTCTCCCCCAGGGCCCAGCAGACCAGGACAGAGTCGGGAGACACCCATCCCGGGCACAGCCCCGCCCGGGATGAGGACGGCCCGATGGCTGAGACACAAGGGCCAGGACTCAGGAGGGAAGGACCTGGCTCCCTCAAGTGTGGCCTTGAGGTGGGGGTGATAGTAACTGCGTGTACGTTCGGCAACTGCTCCGATAGCCAACGTGCGGTGGGACTTGACTGGTAAAAGTAGGTCCCTAGTCTCTGGCGTCTGCCCTCATGCAAATGAGGACGCCAAATCCTCACAGTTTGATTGGTCCAAAATGCACTGTCCTGTTGGTCGGAATAGATCTCTTCTGATTGGTCGGAGCTGTGTAGCTCCAATTGGACGGGAGAAGCCTCAGTCCTGTTGGTTGAGATGGGATTCCAGGAAACCTTCCGAAGGGCTGGCTCAGGCGCAGGAACCAGGCAGGCAGCTCCGTGCAGGCTCCTCCCGATGTGGGGTTTGCAGGAGAGGCCCCGTGCAGAGCTGGCTGCTAGACTGGTTTTTTTATTATTATTATTTGAGGACAGTTAGCCACCAGGAGCCCTTCTTAATAGGTGTCTTTTTTTCTCTCGGGGTTCATATGCCTGATTTACCCCCACACCTGACAGGTCAGTGTGTGTGTGTGTGTGTGTGTGTGTGTGTGCACGTGTGTGCACTTGCCTGTGTCTGTGTGCATGTATGTGCACATGTGCATGTGTGTGTGTGCCTGTGTACATGTGCGTGTGTGTGTGTGCATGCGCCTACCTTCCGGCTCAGCCCAGGGTCTGTGATCATCGACCCCGACCAGCTTTCCCAGGAGTGGTGAGGACGGTGGAGGGCGGGGTCGGGGAGCAGAGGAGGGGAAGGTCGTCCCCGCACAGGAGCTCCTGCTCGCTGCTCCACACTCTGGGCGGGTTGCCAGCCCTTCGCACCAGAGCCGCTGGACCCCTGCCAGCCCGGCTGGCTCCCTCCGGGTGCGACAGAATGTGCTGCTCCCAGCGCCTGCCCCACCCCGCAGCTGGGCTGCTCAGCCGGCCTGCAGATACACAGCCGTGCTCACAGCTCACAGCGGCCGCGTATGCACGTAGGGAAGGACCGCTGGGTCCCAGGTCCCCTGTGAGAGAGGGGACTTCATAGACAGGAGACTGGATCTCCCGGCGGAGGCCTGTCTGGGTCCCAGCCGGCACGTGGCGGCATTTCCATTACGTCCTGAAGGGTGAGGGACATTCTGTTCTCGCTCCAGCTGCCGGGAGAGACCAGGAGAGGGGAGGAGGGAGCAGGTGGACAGAGGCCCGGGGCCGTCCCTCCTAGCCTTTCTCAGAACAGTCTTGAGACCACTGTGCAGGTGTGACTACTGCCCCCCAAGTGTGACAAACTGTTCTCCCAGAGAAAGGGGGAGCTCTGGGGACAGTGCCGCCAGCACGCAGGCTGCCGAGCAGGGTGGTGTGCACAGGCACTGGGTCACGGCTCTGAGACTCGTGACCCTCCGGTCTGCAGCCAGGGGTGTTCTCCAAGAGACTGGTTCCCCACCTCCCAGCAAACTGGTTTCACTCCCCCTGTCCAGTAGCAGCTGAGAGCAAAGGGCAGTTCTCCGCGGGTGTGTCTGGCCCTGCAGCTGCCCACCCCCACCCCGGGCCTCAGCTCTGCTGTAAAACCAAACACTCAAAACATGGTCACTCTGGTGGGTCCGGCTCGGGTACAATGGGGAAGGCGCCTCGTGGATGTGGCTCCTGATGGGACGCCTCACTGCCCCAGCCCAGCTGGGGACCCCGGGGGGGCCCTGCCATCCACTGAGCCCAGCTGGGGCCCTTGGCCCTCGCTCCCCAATGCGAGGAGGGGGCGCCCACAGCGAGTCCAAGTGACTGTCCGTGGGCCACCTGAGGTGTCCTGAGGAGGTGAGGACTCGGGGCGCCTGGGGTGCAGGGAGGAGCGGCAGGAGCGGCAGGGAAGGCCCACCCCCACAGGGCACTCAGGGGCAGCCCAGCAGGGGAGGCTGGGGCCTGGGCTGAGATGACCTCTGGTGCCATGTCCACGCGGGCCAGGCTCCTGGCACGGCTGCTGGCTTCAGGCCTGAGGTCCTGGCTCCCGGACGAGCACCAGGACCAACGGGGCAATGCTCACAGCACCCTCCGCTGGGCCGCGGCCCAGAGCCAGGTCTGGCGCTCAAGGCGGGGCCCGCAGGCGAAGTTCCCGAAGCGTCAGGGGGCAGTGACCCGAAGCCAGCGGTGTAACCTTCCCCAGCCCTTCCTCGCTCAGGTCCTTTCTAAGCCGTAGGGATTTTATTTGCGTAATTCTAAATGTTGGCGACAAGGAGGCTTCCCAATTATATAAGGTGCAGGCACTTCAACACCTGGACCTGCCCCTGCCTTTTAGGTAGAAAATCACCTGCAGATGTTGCCTTCCGTTACCTGCGGTCCGTCGTTCGAACCTTAGCCCGGAACAGACGTGAAACGTGGTTTTCGCCTCTGTGTTCGTTTTGAGTCACTTGGAGGAGCTACTGGGTGCGGAGTTAGGGGGTTCTGGGGCGGCCTTGATGGGCCCGTCTGCCTTGGACCCGGGAGGGGAGGCAGGGCCCCACGTGCCAGGGAAGTGACCCAGGTGGGGGTTCTGGGTGGCTCTGTTGCATTCCATAGACGAGGAGTTGGCACGTTTTGTCTGTAAAGGGCCTGAGAGGAAATGCGTGAGGTTTCTCAAGCCATCCAATCTGCTCAGCTCTGCGGGTCTGGCTGCAACGGCGTGGACCAGTAACTTCTATTGAGGGGAGCCGGCTGCGGGACCACTGTGGTTACGGACCGTGGGGACGGTGCCTGCCCAGGAGGATATCCACGCACACAAGGCAGTAATGTCGCCTGTGTCTCAGCCAGAATGTTCTAGAGGGAAGTCACTCATATCCGTCTCCTTGTGTGTGGGAGTCTAACTGAGCCGGGGAGGCTGTGGCTGTCCCCGTACGTAGGTTTTTTGCAGGAAGTGTCTGTCAGGGTTTCGTTCAAGAAAGACGTGTCCTTCCAACACCTGCAGGTGGTTACTGCCTCGCAGGGAGCCCGAGACCGGGAAACGGGCCCAAACCTCAGGCACCTCTTTCGCCCTCACAGGCCCACCAGAGCTGAAAATAGATGCCGTGTCAGTGCACGCCGACGGGGAAATAACTCAATTCCACTGAAATCCAATTTCCAAACTGCATCTGCGGGTCTGGTGCTGGGGGGCGGTGTAATTGCGCCCATGGCGACGGCAGCTGCCAGCCTGGCGGGTGGAGCCGCGTCACCAGAGACGGCGCTTAGCAGGGACGTTACCTCTCATCTCCAGGGTCCCGGCTTCCCTGAGCGTGGCCTTGAGCCCAGCAGGGTCCACGGGACAGACCAGGAGGAGTCTCCAGTCCTGGCTTATGGAACAGGAGAGGGGACTCCCAAGGCCCACGTGGTGGGGATCCCCACTGTTCCCCGTTCTGTTCTCGGTGCTTGGCCCATGCTGTCCCGGGGCGGCGGCTGTGGCAGGAGGACCCCCAGGGCCAGAGCTCTGGGGAACGGGACCTTCCTTCCTGACTCCAGGGCCGAGTCCCAGGAGGCCCGTGGACCCCCTGCTCAGTCCTCTGGACACTCGGTCCCAGGCTGGCCCATGTGGGGGTCCCCATGGGACGGGTGCGAGCAGCATTTGAGAAGTTGGAAAACCAAGCTGGCGTTAGAACCACAACCACAGGGGCAGGCGGGGACTTACAGCTTCAGTCCAGCCAGACTGACCTGCGGACTCGAGAGGCCATTTCCCAGAGGCTTTAGCAATGCTCCAGAACCGTGGTCGGCAAACTGCGGCTCGCAAGCCATATGCGGCTCTTTGGCCCCTTGAATGTGGCTCTTCCACAAAATACCACGCCCTGGGCGAGTCCATTTTGAAGAAGTGGCGTTAGAAGAAGTTTAATTTTAAAAAATGTGGCTCTCCAAAGACATGTCAGTCTTTGTGCTGTTGGTATTTGGCTCTGTGGACTAAGGAGTTTGCCGACCACTGCTCCAGAGCAAGCAGTCAGACTCGCGCCGGCGGCCGCAGCCCATTCGCACACTTGCTCGGGAGTCTCCTGGCGTAACTGTTCAAGCCTGGGATGTGGTTTCTACAGTCACGTGGCACAGGAAGAGCCAGGGAAGTCACACCTTCCAGAGGAAGGACAGTCACGGGCCCCGATGTCGCCACCTGAGGCAGGAACCTGACCGGAGAGGGGCCCGCCCCGGGTCAGACGCACTTCACGGCCCGGAGCAGGACTGGAGCTGACACATGCGTGCTCGGCCTGTCCGTGTTAGACTAGAACCCAGGGGCACGGCCAGAACACGAAAACCTCCAAATCTGTGAACTCAAGCAAAATGCTCCTAAATAATCCTCAGGTCAAGGAGGAAGGCTCAGCGGAAATTAGCAAATACTTAGAAATGAGAAAATATTAGAAAATGTATAAAAGTGAAAATACAAAATATCAAAATTTGCTGGGGGGAAAGTATAGATAGCATTGGGTGCTGGATTATAAAAGAAAAAAGAACTCCAGACCCACGATGAAGCTGCAGAGTAACATGTTAGAAAACCAGAGCACACACACCCAGGCGTCCCTGGGAGAGCAGAGATGAAGCTGAAAACAAGCCACGCCGCCAGGGATGGAGAGGGGCATCGGCCGAGCCGCAGGCATCGAATGGTGACGCGGAGACTCTGCGCAGCCAGGCCCAGAAACTTCCATTGGCAAATCCTACCAAAATTTTTTTTTAATTATGTCTACCGAGTATCTTCCGGAAAACAGACGTGTCCGCTCCTTTCATGAGGCCACAGCACCCCGACACCGAAACCAGTGAAATGAGAAAAGTGGGGGTCAGTCTTGCTCACGAACCCCGCTCAGAACTTCGCCACCAACAACGTGCATGAATCGGCCACAGACGGGTGGGCAGGACAGGCTCACAGCTGTGAGCATGCAAACCACGGTTTATCCCTGTGTTATAATTTATTGGCCGTTGTATTAGTCATATTACGACTGTAAACCTGCTTTTGCCCACCCTGTATATCACATGGGATTCTTTTATTTTTTTTTTTTAATCTTCACCCGAGGATATTTTTCCATTGATTTTAAGAGCGAGGGAAAGACAGAAAGAAACGCTGATGTGAGAGAAACACATCGATGGGTTGCCTCCTGCACGCGCCCCAACCAGGGCCCGGGCCGGGAAGGAGCCTGCAACCGAGGACCGTGCCCTTGACCCGAATCGAACACGGGACCCTTCAGTCTGCAGGCCGGTGCTCTATCCACTGAGCCACACCAGCCAGGGCACATTGTTTTTTTTTTAATTCTCACCCCAGGGTATTTTTTCCATTGATCTTTAGAGAGAGTGAAGGGGAGGAAGGGAGAGAGAGAGAGAAAGAGAGAGAAAAACATCAATGTGAGAGAGACACATCCATTGGTTGCCTCCTGCACATGCCTGACAGGGCCGGGAATTGAACCTGAAACCCTTAGGTCTGAGGGCCGAAGCTCTAACCACTGCGCAACAGCCAGGGCTACAACCACATGTGAAGCTTCCACCCAGCACTGGCCCCGTGGCGCGTGTCCACCCCCTCCACGCGAGGCTGCACTGGAAGCTACAGGCAGGGCAGCCACGGGCACGCCGATGGACAGGAAATAAGGTCCCTTTTCAGAGATGACATCACTGTCTGCAAAGAAAACCTTAAAAACGCACCCAAAGACCTCCTGTGCGCTCAGCAAGTCCATACGATGCAGGTCCATAGATAAGGACCAGTGCCAACCTAGAGCAGCAATCAGTGATGCCACTGGAATGGAAACAGACGGCCCTCGGAGAGCACCACCAGGAAATATCCGGCTGCGAATCTAACGGTGTGTGACGGCGTCTCTGTGCGCAACACCGCAAAGTGCGAACAGGCCGTCAGTTACCACCGAGAACCGTCCCGTGGGCACACGTCCGTGCAGTGTTAGTGAAACTCCCGGCGAATTTTCTGTGTCTTTGGAGACGTTGACTTTAAATTTATGGGAAAGAGCGGACAGCGCAGACAGAGCGGTTTGGAGGAAGAGGACGAGGGCGGCAGGGCTCGTGCCGTGGGAGCTCAGGCAGCAGGGCCGCCCGCAGCCCCGCCCAGGTGGGCCGTGGCTCTGACCCGGTTCAGACGCCTCCGCGCAGGAAGGAAACTCGCGACCCCAAACGCCCAATCCGTAGAGAACTGGTCCACTAGACTTCCTGAAATGACGAACTTCTGTTCAGTCAAAAACTCCGTGAGGACAATGAAAAGACGAGCCACAGGATGGCCGAAATGTTTACAAGTCACATTCCCAGCCACGAGCGTGTTGCCTGTAAAGACGGAACACTCAGAGGGAGCTCAGCGGCGAGGAGACCAGCCGCCCGAGGAAAAGGGGCCGAATTCCTGGCAACGCCTCCCGCAGCCGCAGCCGCTGTCAGGACGGAACGAGCAGGTGGAGAGATATTTATATCCTCCCGAGAGGTGCAGACGGAGCCGCGTGGCATCCGACGGCACACCTGTTCGTTTTAAAATAAAACCACTCGCACGTTCCCGGTGGATGTGCGGGGAGCGGCTCTGGACGTCAGCGGGTTCTTCCAGGGCTGAGCGACTGTCCTTGACCCGGGTCCCGCACCTTGGTCCTCACCGCGGGGAAACGAAGACTTTCCTTACCCCGAAACCTGCACGTGAATACCAGCAGCAGTTGTGCTGACACTTGGCGAAGACCGGAGACCACGCCAGTGCCCCCACGGCGATGGACAGGCGCTGCGGCCACCCCCACGGCAATGGATAGGCGCTGCGGCCGTCCCCACGGCAATGGATAGGCACTGTGGAACTGAGGCAGCTGGATGGGAAGCTCGCCCACCCACACACACTTACAGGACACAAGAGAGAGCGTGGGCGATGCCGGGGCACTGGGGACGTGGGTGGGGCTGCGGGGGCCCGGCCAGGGGGCTGGAGGTGTGAGGTGCTGTGTCCTGACGGATGGTTACATCTCCACGTGTGTGAGCATCCATAGACCTGGGCACCTTCCCAAGGTCAGGCGTGTGGTCCGACCGCAAGCGACACGAATCTGTGCTGTGTTGTCAGGAGGCAGCTGCCTGCGTCTGTGGGAGGGAGGCAGGGGCAGGTCCGGACCCTGGAAACCTCCGGGGCCTGCAGCCGGGAGGGGCCCTGGGCGGGCGAGGGCACCTCCTTCTGGATTGTCGGGTGGAGGGAACATTGGGTTCGCCTGACAGGAGTGTCCTCTGGGGTCCATGGGAATGGCCGCTGCAGCCAAGAGCAAGGCCTTCCAGGGACGGCGCCTCAGCCCTGCCCTTAGAAGCCGCTCCGCTTCCCACATGGCGGGTTTCCACGAGGCCGCGGGGCTGCTGTGCACATGGTTAGCTCCGACTTGGGGATTTTTAGCTCCGACTGGAACCCCAGTCTGCCCTAACTCACAGGGTGCCCCTTTCCTGCTGTGGCTGGAGCTGGACTGTCACCTGCAGAGGAGAGGGTGGTCCTGAGCACAGGCTCCAGAGCCACACCCCAGGGCCACACCCCAGGGCCACACCCAGAGCCACACCCCAGGGCCCTGCCCCAGAGCCACACCCCAGGGCCACACCCAGAGCCACACCCCAGGGCCACACCCCAGGGCCACACCCCAGGGCCCTGCCCCAGAGCCACACCCAGAGCCACACCCAGGGTCACACCCCAGGGCCACACTCTCCAGAGCCACACCCAGGGTCACACCCCAGAGCCACACCTCAGAGCCACACCCAGGGTCACGCCCCAGGGCCACACCCCAGGGTCACACCCCAGGCCACCCCCAGAGCCACACCCAGAGCCATGCCCCAGAGCCATGCCCCACGGCCACGTGGGTCTGCTAAGCTGCAGGTGGACCATGCGTGTGGGTTTGAGCAGAGACACCGTGTAGCTACTGGGACCCCCCCCCCCCAGCAGGTGACCCTCCTGCCAGCCTCCGGCCGCACCTCACCCAGGACTCAGCTCCCGTCTGGGCCTCAGAGGGAGGGGGCACAGTGTGTGGCTCCGCCCATCACCCAGGCCTGTTGCCTCTCTGCTCGCTTCCTGCTCAGTGTAGACCTGAGCCAGTGTCGACGGAGTCAGGGCTCCTGCAGGGGAATCTCCGGCCGTCCGGCCGCCAGAAGAGCAGGCGTGTGGGGAGGGGGCGGGGCAGCAGCTGTTGGATGAAGAGGAAACTCTGCAATAAATACACCACAGAACTCCAGAATGTTCCGTGACGTCACCCGCATAATCCCCGGGACAGGGGTGCAGGGAAGCCAGCCCGAGGCTGGCCCTGGCCGGGCGGCCGGGTGGGCGGTGACGGCTTTGCGCTAGGGGAGGAGACGGGGACAGGCTGCCAGCACCTCCTTCCCAGGCGCTTCCTGGGGCTGCCTCGTCCCTGGGTCTGTGGCCACTGGCAGTCGGTTCTGCTGAGCGAGGGGCACAGATGGAAAGACAGACCGACAGACACAGCCTCCCAGCAGCACGGGCGCCGGGGCTCCCAGCTCGTCCGGAGCCCCCTCCCCGGGACCCGGGGGGTGCCAGCCCCTCCCCAGCCTTTCCCTTCAATGACAAACGGGTGGCTTTCAACAGAGGCACCTTCCACGTTGCCACTCGACAATCCAGCTTTCTTCCGCTTGGCCCCGAGTTGTGAAATTAGTTAGTTTGTTTTTTAAATAAAAATGTATGTTTTTCTTTAAAACTTCTGAGGGATGCCCTCCCCTCGGGAGCTGGCTGCCTGATTCCCCTGAAAGGTCACCGGGCAAGGTCACACGAGCCGGAGGAGGGTGATGGTGCCAGGGTGGTGACTGTCGGTCGGTCGGAAGCTCTGAGCTGGGCTCGAGGAGAGACCCCGGCGGGGAGGAGGGGGGGCTGGGGTTAGAAATCGGGAGGAGCCGAGGGGAGCGCCCGAGGAGGGATCCTGGGGGCCTGGCACATGTTTGTCCTGTGGCTTCTGTTGCTGGGGCGGAAGTCGAGGGCAGCAGGCACACCCGCCTCCCCTGTGCCCAGGCTGGTCCCGACCCAGCCCCGCGCCGGCCCTGCCCCCAGGGCCCCAAACGGAAGTCGGTTCGTCTCCCAAGGCCACTGCGGGAGCTTCGCTTTCCAGGTGAGAAATAGGGACCTTCACTCACCTGAACTATTTAGGTAAGAATGTAAACACAAAGATAAATGAGGTTGGCCCTCTAGTTGACACCCCTCAATCTACCCCACAGGGAGGCTGCTGGGTGGTCACGGGGGGTGAGACCTCTGCACCTTTGGAGCAGGGACACCAGCTTGGTTCTCAGGCACTGGTGGCCCTTGAGTCTCCCCAGATACAGTGTGGCCCAGAGGGCAGGGACAGGGGTGCTGACCAGGCCCAGCAGGCAAGGACAGGGGTGCTGACCAGGCCCAGAGGGCAGGGACAGGGTGCTGACCAGGCCCAGGGGACAGAGACAGGGGTGCTGACCAGGCCCAGGGAATAGGGACAGGGGTGCTGACCAGGCCCAGGGAATAGGGACAGGGGTGCTGACCAGGCCCAGGGGACAGAGACAGGGGTGCTGACCAGGCCCAGGGGACAGAGACAGGGGTGCTGACCAGGCCCAGGGGACGGGGATGGGGTGCTGACCAGGCCCAGGGGACGGGGATGGGGTGCTGACCAGGCCCAGGGGACAGGGACAGGGGTGCTGACCAGGCCCAGGGGACAGGGATGGGGTGCTGACCAGGCCCAGGGAACAGGGACAGGGGTGCTGACCAGGCCCAGGGGACAGGGATGGGGTGCTGACCAGGCCCAGGGAACAGGGACAGGGGTGCTGACCAGGCCCAGGGGACAGGGATGGGGTGCTGACCAGGCCCAGGGGACAGGGACATGGGTGCTGACTGACAGTGCACAGGGAGCCCAGCCAGGCCTGGCCGCTGGTCACAGGCCATTAACCGAAAGCTAACAACACACAGACCAGGCTGTGGCCCAGGCCAGGCCTCATCAGAGGGAAGTCACCTCCTCAGGGTCCAACTCGGGGCTGTGTGCAGCCCAACCACCCGCAATGTGCTTGGCCTCCAGGTGCCCGGGTGGGGCCCAGCTCCGCCCTCCAGCCTGGCCTCCTGCTCACTCTGTCCACTCCGGAGCCCTCAGCCACGCTGCCTGGCCCGCTGGGCATGGCTCTGCTGTGGACCCTGCTGGGTTTCTCTCGGCCACTCACCGTTAGGAAAGGGAAGGGCTTGGGCCGAACCCAGTCTCTGCTCTTGTCAACCAGCGAGGACCAGCGGCTCCGCTCCGAGGGGCCTGGGCCCGGCTGCCGGCCTCAGCCAGAACCCCAGGAAGAACCCTCTATGCCTGGGGAAGGCCGGCCACGGGGTCTCCGTGGGAGGCTCGGCTTCCGGGCCTTTCTAACCGCCCCCAGAAGCTCAGGCCTTTGAGGTGGTTTCTCCCCGACTGGACCCCCGGGATTGCCCAGGCTGCATCTGCACGAACATCCCCAAGCAGCCCCTGGCCCTGTGTCTGCGCCCCTCCCTGTCTGCCCAGGGTCCTCCGGGGCGGGTCCCTGTTTACTCATTAATCCACAGCCAAACCCAAAAAGAAGGAAGCTGGGAGGGGGTTGCCGGGGGAACGCTGGACGCCCACATTGGCTGGATGTGGGACTCACACACCTCAGGGCCTGTCCCCTTAGCTGTGCCCTAGGACAGGCCAGGGCACCAGGAAACCTCCCAGGGCCTCTCCGCTGGGCGCCCCTCCTGCGCGCGCTGACCTGATGGACAAGCTCTGGTGGGCCCCTCCTCCCCCAGCCCTGGCACAGGTGCCCCAGGAGAAGGTGGATGTCCTGGGTGGGACCGTGCTGAGCAAGGTCGAGGCGCTTCCTCAAGGTCACCTGCCACGCACGATGCTGCTAAGACACAAGGCAGTTCCGGGCTCTGCACAGACGGGTGTTAGAAGAATCATCTTTGATTTTGGAAAAGGCAGGATTGTTTTCAAAATGAAACTCAGGTCACTCTCCAAGACGTAGAAGCAAAAGCAGTAAGAATGTGAGTGAGTCCCCCAAACCATTTCATCATGCACCTGGAACATCTCTGGACCGCCTGCCCCTCTACCCCGGCTCCCGTTGAGCTCATTAAGTCGGAAACGCCAGGGCCTGCACCCCGCTCAGAGCAGCGAGAGTGGGCAGGGCGGGGGCGCTCGTGGGCAGCTCTGCTGTCACCTGCTCTGTAATCAGGAAGCCTGCCCAGGCCCGAGCAGCCCCCGCCCCCCCAGCACTGTGGGCTCTTCATTAATTAACGATGATTGAGCATCAGGCCTGAGCCGTTTGCTTCCAGATCCCCGTGTGCTTGGAACAGTAAGTGATGCTTAACCTTCGTTAGCAGCGCCAGGCGGAGAGGCGGCTGCGGGCCCGCGCTGCCATCGCCCGCCACCCCCCCAGCAGGTGCAGGCCCTCCCCCCGTTTAGCTGTTTTCCTGTCAGCGTCCCTCCAGGAGGCCTGTCAGAGGCTGCTCCCAGCACCCAGCCATGGGCCATGCAGGGCCCGTCTCCCACCCACGGAGGCCCTCACTCCCCCTCCCCCCTGCAGCCCCCGCAGGTCCAGGGCCCAGCCTGTGCCAGCTCCAGCCCCTCAGGGAGGAGGCCACCGTGACCGGATGAAGGCATGGGGGGCAGGGGAAGGATGTCAGGCACAATGTTCGCTAACTCTACACGGATCTTCAGTAAAGAAGAGAGGCTTGCTCCTGGGGACCATCCCCAGCTAATGGCAGTGGTAGCACTGGCTGATGGGCACTCCCCATGGCAACATTGTATCATAACGGGAGCAGACGGCCTGTGATGGTAACTCTGTAGCGTGATGATAGCTACGATGTGATGGTGACACTGTAACATGATGGCAAGTCTGTATCAGTATCTCCTTCCCCTAAACTTTCCCAGTGGAGTGGGTTTGGGAGGATGTTTCCAGGAAGTGCAAGTGTGACACCATCCCAACAAGGACACGGAGAGAACGTGGGGAGATGAGCATCGCCTTGGCGCATCTGGCCGCGTGGGGCCCTTCCGCTGACACAGCGAGGCCTCACAATCTGGCGACCAATCAAAGTGAAGCAGGGATCTCAGGTGAGGTCACACCTGCCTCAGACAGAACCAAACCTTCCTCTCCCGTCTCAGGGTGGCAGGCCTCCCCTCTGATAGGATCCCCATGGGTGACCCTGGATCTTTCTGCTTCGCCCACCAATTTCCAGTTTGTGTTTCTTCGAAGGGCAGCCATGAGCAGCTGCAGTTTTCTCTCAGCCTCTCGCAGTGGTCCTCCCCTCGGCAGACGGAAAGCAGCGTTTCAGCAGCGTGACTTGGTCAAGTCTCTCCAAAGCCATCCGCTCCGTTTCCTAAAGGACCAGCTTTCTCCTTCCGGTGGGATTGTAAGGTGTGCACCCACCCGAGTGCATCACTGAAGTAACTTAGTCCAACAACTGTACACAGGTTCGGGAACAAACACCACTTTCGGTCACATGCAGATCGGCCGGGAAGCGGCCGTGACGGGGCAGCTGTGGTCAGGAGCCTCAGCCACCGGGCTGCACTGAGGGTGTGATGCTCACTGACCATCCCAGAGGTGGACAGACCAGCCATGTGGGCAGCGGTCAGAATACTGTGGGCATCTTCGCAGGCAAAACAGCACGTTTTGTGCCCTGACTGGTATGGCTCAGTGGATGGAGTGTCGGCCTGCGGACTGAAGGGTCCCAGGTTTGATTCCGATCAAAGGGCACATGCTGGGTTGTGGGCTCGATCCCCAGTGGGTGGTGTGCAGGAGGCAGCCAATCCATGAGTCTCATCATGGATGTTTCTATCTCTCTCTCTTCCTCTCTGAAATCAATAAAAATATATATATTTTTTAAACCCAGCACATTTTGTGACGAAAACCATTTGGCCCAGGTCGCTTCTGTGCAGGGGAAGTCAGGTGAGCATTCCCAGGCAGCCTCACTCACCCCAGGGCCCGCCAGCCACATGTCACGTTCCTGCGGCTCCGTCCCCAGGCGCGGACCTGCCACGCGAAGGTCAGCTCCGGCGCCATGGATGCAATGCGGCTTGCGTGGCGGCGGAGACGTGGGCCAGGCCTTGCCTGATCCTGCCCGACAGCCTTGGCGAGCTGGGCGTTGTGAGTGGCAGGAGAGCAGGCATCCGGGAAAGGCCTGCCGTCTGACTGAGCAAACCACAGACTCGGGCGCAGAGGGCGTGTTTACATTACCGAGCAGTGATTAATGGTCGGAGACTTCGGGGCTTCCCTAAACGTGGAAAACACGCCGGAAGCTTCCAGCTTTCTAAACCCTTCCAGAGAATTCCCATATTTGAATTTGCTTTATTTGGGGATTTTTAAAAAACTGAAAACCCGTTTTCATTTCAACAACTACGTGTATACGTGTGTGTGATGTATGCATTATATCTTATTGTGTGTAATTAAACTTGAACTAATGCGCCGTCCACAAAGAACTCTCATTCAGACATAACATGTGGTCAGTGACATGGGGTCCCGCCAGCCTCGCTGAGGATCGCTCCTCTGTGTCAAGGGCACATGACCCGAGTCCCTGACTCCTCGCCGCCCCTACAGTCCTGAGACCAGACCAGCAGGCCTCTATGGGGGACTCCCACCCCAGAGCCGAGTGGAGGGACAGTCACCATCCTAAGAGCGTCTGCAGGACACAACACAGCTGCCCTTCCGGCTGTGTCTCCCAGGTCCCCGCACCCAGGCTCCGAGGCCGGAGCTCCAAAGTGGAGACCACATTCCAGGACAGGCCGTGCTCCTGCCGGGCCCCCAGGGCAGGCGTGGGGTGCAGGGGCCTAGAGCCCCTGGCCTCTGGCACTGGGACAGGGTCGGGTCTGCCGGCCTCTCCTGCGGGAAGGGGTTTTGGATGTGGAATTTGGGGATTTTACGGGAACCACTGTCGGTGATCTCCCTGCACCAGGGCTCAATGGGAGACGTGCGAGGCACTGCGCAGCCTGGTGCATTCTGGGACCTGCTCCGAGGTGGAACACGAGAGGCCCCCAGTCCACCTCACAATGGGACAGCCTCCTTAGGAGCAGGGGCCCTGGACTGTGGGGAGGGTCCCCGTGAGCCCCCCGCCGAGAGCAACCCGGCAGCTAGCAGCCCCTCTGCCCCGGCCCTGCCCCGGTTCAGTCTCCCGTAGATCAATTCCCCAAATGGACACATTCCAGGGCCGGGTGCCGGGGTCACTCAGTCACACTGGGTTCTGGTCAGTGTCACCCAGGGTTCTGCCCGGGGCGGGGGGCGGGAGGAGGTGGCCAAACACCAGCAGGTGTGACTCAGCCCAAGCAGGCGGCAGGGAGAACACGCCAAGCGACACAACAGCACAGCTCGGCCGGTGGCCCCCAGGGCTCCCCGCGTGCCGGGACTTGGGTACGCCGATTGGTAAGAAGAGCAAACCCACAAGGGCTTCTAACTGAGCGCTTTGTGCACAGAACTGTGCTACCGAGCGTGTGAGCGATGAAGAGGGAGGCGGGCCCCACGTGAACTGACCCAGAGCTATGCCAGTCCCAGGGGGCCAGGAGCAGGAGGGCCAGGCGGGCAGCCTGGGGCGCCAGGAGGGCAGGGCCCGCGGCAGGAGCTCTGGGCGGCTCTGCAGACCTGTCCGGGCAGGAAGGCCGCAGAGCCCAGAGCAGAGGCCACTCCTCCGCCGTGCAGCCGCGGCCCCCGCTCGCGCCAGAGGAACACACACAGACAAGCAAGGCCGATGTCAGCCCCGCACAAGGGGAAGGCGGCAGCTGGGCCCTCGTCCTGCTCACTCCTTTGTCTCTTTGAGCAGCCACCTGCCCTGACCTCAGTGCACGGGACAGAGGGCACCATGGGCTAGAGGGGCTGGGTGTGGGGAGGCTGGGTGTGGGGAGGCTGGGTGTGGGGAGGCTGGGGTGTGGGGAGGCTGGGATGGGAGGCTGGGGTGGGGGGAGGCTGGGTGTGGGGAGGCTGGGGTGGGGGGAGGCTGGGATAGGAGGCTGGGATGGGAGGCTGGGATGGGAGGCTGGGGTGGGAGGAGGCTAGGGTGGGAGGCTGGGATGGGAGGCTGGGGTGGGGGGAGGCTGGGTGTGGGGAGGCTGGGGTGGGGGGAGGCTGGGATAGGAGGCTGGGATGGGAGGCTGGGATGGGAGGCTGGGGTGGGAGGAGGCTAGGGTGGGAGGCTGGGATGGGAGGCTGGGTCTGAAGCAGTCCTGGACACTGGGATGTGGGAGGTGCCCAGGGCATGAAGGTGCCGCCGTGCAGGGCGGGGCACAGCGCACACCCTCAGGGGTAATGACTCTAGGTCCCTGGGCATTTATGCACCAGACACCGTACAAGGACTTGAAGTATTACGGTGGTTTAATATAATCCTCATGACACCCCTGAAGGCACTGCTCACCCCAACCACCGTCACCCGGAGGCCAGGAGCCAGGGCCTCCCTCGAGGTGAGCGGCTTTCCTTGGCCCGAGCCCCCGGCTGCACCGTCTCCCCAGATACCTGGCGCTGACCTCCAGTCACCTGTGCAAGCTCGCATCCTGGGTGACTCCAGCCCCGCAGGCAACTGTAGTGTTGCCTGATCTCGATGTCTAACTATGGTCCATGACGGCACATATACATTTGTGTAATTACATCCATGTGCACATAAGTGAATATGCATGTGTATTTATCCTGGGTAGGTCATAAAATGTGCCTCTCAGGCAACACAGAGATCAGGTCAGCACAAAATGCCCTCACGTTGCTGCTAAGGCCGCGAATGGATGCCGCCGCTGCTATCCCCTTGCAGGCCTCCCCGCGTCGGAGGGAACGCAAACGCTCTGGCACCAGCTGCCAAAGCCGAGATCTGCCTCAACCAAAGGCAGCATGAGGTGGCTTCTTGTTTCACGTGGTTTCATTTTGACAGCGACATTCCTCCTCTCGAGCTACTGTGAGCGAGCGAAGGGAGGAGCAGCGAGGACCTGACTTGGGGAAACGTGAGATTTACGGGGAGACCGAGGCCTGGTACCTATGGGGCCTGTGGGGCCTGTGGGGCCTGTGGGGCCTCTGGGGTCAGGAGCCCACACTCAGCAGAGAAGCAAGAAGCTGGAGAAGTGGTCATGTCCAGTGAGACTTCATACACAACATGTGTGTACACACATGCACACAGAGAGACGCATTCACATGCAAACACAGGTGTACATGAACAAACACACGCTTACACATCTGCTTTCCCACAGCCACTGGCTCAGCCAGGACAGACTCGCTCTCCCGCCTCCCCATCAGGCGGCCCACGGGATCTGCGAGGGTGCAGAAGTGCGTGATGGAGTGTGTGATGCAAGCTCACCCGCTCCCTGTCACTCACAGCGGCGAGGCCCTGACACCAGGCAGACCCCTGGCCCGGCAGCCACGCTGAGCCTTGACCAGGACTTTGCAAACACACACACACGCACCCTCGTACAGGTGTGCACCCACACGCACTCCCCCCGTCCTGCAGGCTTCCGCTCCGAGCCTCTGGGCATAGAAGGCACAGCTGGGACTGCTGGGACACTCCTGCCCGCGTGTCTACACCATGGCTTGTCTGCTGGCCCCATGCGCTGACCGGCCAGAGGGAGCCCATCTCAGCTCTGGGCCAGGGGACGGGGCCGGGCTCACTGCATCCCAGAGCAGGGAGGCCTCTGGACGCGCCCCCTTCCTGCAGCAGGACCGGCCGCTGCTGAGCATGGGTCGGCGACGCGCCCCTGAGAGCTGCCTGCACTGCGGGCTCAGCAGCCGGTGGTCCTGCCTTTGTCTCCCCAAAGCATGTTCACACGTGGACACCAGCCACCGGAAGGCATCTGGCTGCATCGGGCTTGCTCCCCACCAGAAACCTGAGACGCAAAGGGATGAAGCAAATCTGCCCGGAGCGCTGAGGGATGCCGGCCTCGGTTTCCCTTCACCGCCTTAGCGCTGGCGGTGGGCACAGCCGACCAGCCGAGCTCCTGCCCTTGCCGGCTGCATCCTGGGGAGCGGGATGTGCTGCTACTTGCCGCCCCCACACTCGGCTTGACAGGCCTCCTGCCGACCCCTGAGCACCTCGATGGGCCTCTCCTGGGCGGAGCTGCCTCTGCGCTTGGGCCGCACACCTGACCGGTGGGCCGGGTCCCCCCCACACAGAGGCACAGGGTGTGCTTTTGCTGTTGGTTGTGGGGAACGAACACGACGCAGCCTCGGGCTGTGCTCACCTCCTGCGCACGCCCTGCTGTCCAGGTTCGCGGCTGGGATTGCAGCGGGGGCGGGGGGTGGGCCGGGTGCTCTGCCCCCTCACCTGCGGGGCGCTGGCCCCAGGTCACTCTGTAACCACAGTGGCTTCAGGATCCCAGGGAGGAACCCCGAAACGCAGCTCCTTCTGCCGTGGAGTCCTGCGCCCACCCCCCGCCCCCAACGTCACCGTCCAGGGAGGTCTGGCCCAGCTCCTCCTGCATCGGAAGCCCCTTCGGTTCCTCGTGGCCTGTCCTTCCTGAGACCTCAGAGACCCGGGGGTGTGGATTAGTGTCGCCACAGAGGCAGGGGCGGCCCTGGCCTGTGCGCACAGCAGGCAGGCGGTGGTGGGTGGGGGGGTCTGCCCCAGGGCACCTCAAGGCCCTGCAGCCGCGGATCCCATGAAGGCGAGGGCGTCGCCAGGCCCCCGGCCGCAGGCAGTCCTGGCCACACGGAGCTCCCTCGGGGCTGGGCGTTGTCCCTGTTCCTTATGGCTTTTTCCCTGTGCAGTCACTGCAAGAGGTCCCCCTTTTTCTCAAAAAACTAAAAATAAAGTACTTATTTATTATTTTCTGAAAGATAATTGAAAGCAGCAAATTGGATATAAATGCGCGGTGACTGTGCCAAGAGGAGATGAATTCACAAGCCTTCCGGTTCCATTCAATGCGACAGTGGGCAGGTCACCGACTGCCTCCCATCCTCCCTTCTGCTCCTAGATGTCTGTGGGGCTCCTGCTGTGAGCCAGGAGCTACATATGTGGGGGAGAGGTTTTCCCTGCAGGTCCTGGGGGCCTCGTCTGGCCCTAATGCTCCCATCCCCACCCAGGCACAGTCTCGGGCTGCATGCACCCCAGCCCCAGTTTCCAACTCCCTAAATCATCTGCCCCAGCCGTCTGCCTGCCTCTTCGGAAACACATCAGCCAACATACAATGAAGCAGCCTTTTGACCCTCTCGTGACGCGAGGCTCCTTAATTTTTCCCGACGAGGTTCGCTGTCCTGTGAAATATTCATCTCCTGGAAGCACCCCCTTCCCCGGAGAGCTCCCGGCTCCCGCCCGGGGGGAAGGGGGGGGACTGGTCAGAGGGGGCAGGGAGGGGAGGGCCTGTCATTGGGGCCAGAGCCTCCTCCTATAGGGGGGTATCACCTGGCTTCCTCAGCGGCCAGATGAGTCATGGTCCCCATGAACCCTTTAGGGGGTTTTAGACGCTCAGGATGGATGGCAGCTGTGACGCAGCCGCACCCTCCCCACGATGCTTCCTGGGTGGCAGCTGCCAGCGTGGGTTCGGGGCAGGCGCCAGGCCAGGAGCTGGCCCCGGTTGGAGAAGGTCAGCTTGTGAACTGGAAGCAAATGACCAAGCCTCTCCGTGTGGTCATGCGGGGCCCTCCCAGTTCGCCCAGAAATGCTTCAAAGATAAACGTTGACGAGGGGAGGAAGGGAGGCGCACCGTCAGCTCCTCGGCAGCTGGGAAGCCTCGGCTCAGGAGCTCCCATCCACCGCCCTTGGTCCCCGTGTCCACTTCAGGTGGAGGAGAAAGTGTGGGGCCCACATCCGCGGAGAGACACTCGGCTCCTCACTTCCCTCTCAGCTTGCAGACCAGCTGGCCTCATGCACGCCCTGCGGCCAGTCAGGACGGGGCTGAGGGCTGGGCCTCCCGGCTCCTGGGCACCTGTGGACAGGTCGCAGGTCAGTGGGATGCCAGCAGCTGCCCCCGGTTCAGACGCCGCCAAAGCTGCCTTTGAGCACATCTGGAAGTAACAGGACACCACGTGGCCACTCGCCTCCTGCCTGGCCCCCGGGGCCGTGCCTCTGGGACAGGGCCAGCCCACACCCCACGGGACCCGCTTGACCTCAAGCTCTTCTCAGTACAATCACGAAATAAAGCAAACCATACCGCCGGACGCCAGCTCTCCTGTCTCATGGCTCCCGCCAGCCTTGGTCTTGAACCTCGAGGTTTGAACTTAGAAAGACCTGCTCGTGGGGACCATGCAGAGCACCCCAGGCTCGCGCCGGCCAACGGGGTGGGACCGGAGCTCTCCAGGGAATGGGTGCTTCCAGGAGATGAATATTTCATAGGACAGCGAACCTCGCCGGGAAAAATTAAGGAGCCTCGCGTCACGAGAGGGTCCCGTTTGTGCGTTCCCTTTATAGCGTGCCTGGTGCATGGTCTCCCAGGACGGCCCTGGGTGCAGGGACCGAGGACAGGGTGCAGTGACCCGTGTCGAGGACGAGTGTGTCTCCCAGAGCCTGAAGCTGTGGACAGGCAGCGGCTTCTTCTCCAGACGTTCTGGCCCCGCCCACAGCCCCATCCTTCTGCCAAGCTCATGCGTTCTCCATCACAGGCCGGAGCGGCGAGAAGGCTGGCAAGCGCTCCAAGCCTCCGGGAGACTCGCCAAGGCTCCCACCCGCCCCCTCGCTCACCTAGTCTGGACCCAACCCAGTGAATCTCCTGCCAACCCCCCACCCCCGCCACGGTGTCCCAGGAACCCAACCTGACACGTCCTTCAAATTGCAAAATATCGCATCAAAACAACGTTTTAGAATCCATCATCAACATGCAAACACACACATCTCGATTTATGAAAACACTGACAGAATCCCATGGACACACACACTGAGCGCAGAGATTCCGGCCACGCTTCTGCTCGGCACCCGCCTAAGTCGACAGAGGGGCCTCGGACCTGGGGTGCAGGGGCGCCCCACGAGAAGCCCAGGACAGGACGCAGGAAGCTGAGCCAGACCAGCTGCAGCCCCTCTGCCTCCAGCGCACACCCATGGGCGGCGTCACCAGCAGATCCTGGTGGGACACGGCCTGTGCGGGATGTGCAGGGCTCGCGGGCCAGGCCCTGGGCAAAGCTGGAGCCCTGAGCACCTGTGGGGCCCTTCTCACACCCACCTGGCCCAGCGCCGGATGCGGGCGAAGGGGTCACTGTCCAGGACTCCCTCCACCTCTGGCCCTCTACGTGGAGTAGAGTCTGAGGGACCAGCTGCAAGAAGGCTGCACCCACTGGGCGGCTGAAGGACACAAGATGTAGGCCGAGGGTCTCTGAGGCCTCAGCTGGGCACAAGCCAAGTCTGAGGGACTTCCTGGCAGGTGCGCAGGGACCCCTCCCCCCCGCCATCCCGCCTTTGTGCAGTCACTTAGAGGGACGGAGCACAGGACAGCTACTCACAGCCCTGGGATGCTTGTGCCACCTCCTGAGGCTCATGCAGGGCCGGGGCCGCTAGCCCAGGGATGGCCACAGGCCAGGCACCTGCACAGAGGTGGGCACAGGCCGGGCACCTGCACAGAGGTGGGCACAGGCCGGGCACCTGCACAGAGGTGGGCACAGGCCGGGCACCTGCACAGAGGTGGGCACAGACCGGGCACCTGCACAGAGGTGGCCACAGGCCGGGCACCTGCACAGAGGTGGCCACAGGCCGGGCACCTGCACAGAGGTGGCCACAGGCCGGGCACCTGCACAGAGGTGGCCACAGGCCGGGCACCTGCACAGAGGTGGCCACAGGCCGGGCACCTGCACAGAGGTGGGCACAGGCCAGGCACCTGCACAGAGGTGGCCACAGCCCGGGCACCTGCACAGAGGTGGCCACAGCCCGGGCACCTGCACAGAGGTGGTGAAGGCCGGGCACCTGCACAGAGGTGGGCACAGGCCGGGCACCTGCACAGAGGTGGTGAAGGCCGGGCACCTGCACAGAGGTGGGCACAGGCTGGGCACCTGCACAGAGGTGGGCACAGGCCAGGCACCTGCACAGAGGTGGGCACAGGCCGGGCACCTGCACAGAGGTGGGCACAGGCCGGGCACCTGCACAGAGGTGGGCACAGGCCGGGCACCTGCACAGAGGTGGGCACAGGCCGGGCACCTGCACAGAGGTGGGCACAGACCGGGCACCTGCACAGAGGTGGCCACAGGCCGTGCACCTGCACAGAGGTGGGCACAGGCCGAGCACCTGCACAGAGGTGGGCACAGGCCGGGCACCTGGCCCTTTGTCCAGAGGTTGTGGGACTGACCCCAGGGGCACATGCTGTCAAGCACTCGGTTCCTCTTGTTGACAAAAACTCTTGAGAGAGCTGTGAGCTCTCTGCCTGTCAGTGTCCTGTTGCCTGGAGGGCACCTGCCCTGTGGAAGCCCAGCAGCCTGGGCTCAGGATGACTGGCCCACAGTCAGCAATGTTTATCCTGGAGGTGACCCTGGGGGGTTGGGGGTGCCGGGGGCCTCCTCACGGAGAGCCGCCCTGGAAAGCATGAAGGTTCTACTGACACCAGGTTCCTCTCTCGCCGGCTGCAGTGGCGCAAACTGCGGGCTCCCCGGAGGTGGGAGGCTGTGGAGCCGCAGTAAACAGCCATTATGCTGATCAAAGGAGCTGCTCGGACCTAATTACAGAGTTTGGAAATGGAGGGGGAGAGGGCTGTGCCCACAGGGAAAACGTGGAGTCAGGGCCTCCGTCCCTGTGACTGCGTGTGGGCAGTTCCATGGCCCGCTTCTTGCCTCCTCCTCACCTCAAGGGCAGGACTGGACACCCCCTGGATTAGCATGGATGGCAGGCTGGGTCCTCCGGAAGCTGAAGCTAACGTGAAGGCTGGAGGGGGGCTCTCCCTGGGCCTGGGCATCTGTGGAAGGGACATGAGTGCAGGAGATCAGCCGTGATGCGGCCGGAGACCAACCCACCAGGCCTCAGCTGCTCAGGGGCCGGCCCTGCCTGAGGTGTTAGTCAGGGGCTCGTGGGTCCCAGGAAGGCAGCAGACTGTCCCTGGGGCAAGTCAGAAATGCTGGGCCATCCTGGCCTGTCTGATGGGCTGGGCCCCCCTGGAGGTGAGCGGTGAGAGTGACCTCCTGCAGGTGCTGGAAGCAATTCTGCACCGAGGTGTGTCCCCCGAAATGTTCACCAAACAGTGTGCTCAGGGCAGTGCTACGTCACAGCCCAACACTGGACACTCACGAATGCCCACACCCACAGGGAGCATCCGTGGGCGTCGCCAGCAGCAGGAACCTCAATGTGCGGAGCGTGATGAGGAGGAAACGGAACAAGACACACAAAACACAGACTGTCTGGTTCCCGTCACAGAAAGCTCAAAATCAGCAGGGAGAGCTCAGTCGACAGCCAGAGATCGGCTCTACGGTCGAGGGGAAGGACACAGTGACCACGTGGTGGGACAGGCTCCTGGAACCAGGTGCTGGGACCCTGCCATGCTCACTGTGGGGGGCTTTCTGGGGACTTGCACTTAATATGTGTATCCTTTTCTCTTCAAATACAAAGGCTTTTCTTTAAATTACTCCATTTTCTTTATTCTTATTTCGTTTTATTTCTGTATTTTTCTTCACATCCTAAAATATTCGAGCTGCATGTGCTTCTCACCCATTTTAGTGTCCAATGGGCAATGACAAGCCCATCTGTGAAGTTCTGTGTCTTCCAGGCCAAGGACATTGTGCTCTCAGGTTCTTCAAAGAGGTCTTTCCATGGTGACCATGGTGATGATGGTGATGGTGGTGATGATGATGATAGTAATGATGATGGTAATGATGATGGTGATGGTGATGGTGATGATGGTGATGGTGATGATGGTAGTAATGATGATGGTGGTGATGATGGTGATGGTGTTGATAGTGGTGGTAATGATGGTGATGGTGGTGATGATGGTGATGAAGGTGATGATGGTGAGATGATGGTGATGGTGATGATGAGATGATGATGATGGTGATGATGAGATGATGATGATGGTGATGGTGATGGACATGGTGATGATGGACATGGTGATGATGATAGTAATGATGATGGTGATGATGATGGTGGTGATGATGATGGTGGTGACGATGATGGTGGTGATGGTGATGATGGTGATAGTGATGGTGATGGTGATGGTGATGATAGTATTGATGGTGATGTGATGGTGGTGATGTAATAATGGTATTTACCTCAGAGCATGTAACAAAAACAAATGGATAATATTAATGCTTGAATTATTAGAAGAAAATATATTAGGATCCAAAATGTTGCGATTCTGTGTCCTGTTTACAGCCCCGCTGGATTTCTGAGTTATGATTTATACAGCGATGCGCAGGAAGCCACGTCCGCTAGGAAACCAGCGCGCCCCCTTCTTGCTCCAGCCTCTTTTCTTTCGCCGCGTCTCCCGGGTATTAGAAAAGGTTTCAGTGGGTACAGCACCTCCCGTGACCCTCCCGTAGTAAATCCATGAGAACTCTTCCCTGGGGATGTCACTGTCAAATGCAGACAAACATAGGCCCCCTTCTGCAGCCAAGGAACGCCTCCCTCGTTTCCATTCCCACGTGGTCATCTAGAGGCGGGAAAGAAAGGAGGGACCAGAGCAGAGGCACAGCCTGAGAGCCACCCTCCTGCCAACTGCTCCATTGTGCTCCGGCTCATTCACCTGGGAAGTGAGCGAGGCAGGGCTTGTCTGCGGGAACAGAGAGGAATAATCAGAGCCAGACAACAGTGCCCGCTAGAGCCGCACGAGGGCCACCTGTCCAGGACGCTGCCGCTCTGCCCCCGCCTTCCTGGGAGTTTTTCGCTGAGTGTCTTTGTCTGCGGCACAAGGGTCCCCAATGGCGAGAGCATGTGGCAAACAGGAGGAGACCAGTTCTCGCTTCCTCGCAGTGAGTGGCCGCCACCTTGGCTCAGTGGGTGGGACTGCCTGGCCCATTCCCTAAGGTACATCTGGGCCGGGTCCGGGGGCTGGGCGAGACCTCCCCTGCCACCCACCCAACTCTCATGTCTACACAGGCTGCTCCGCCCTCCGCAGCCGGGAGGGTGGGAGGCACCGAGTCCCAGCTGGCTCAGGGCACCGTCTCCCCTCTGTGGGCGGGGAGCCCCAGCTGCGGAGCCCCGGGGCGCGGTCCCAGGTGGAGAAGCGGGAGCTGAGCTGAGAAACAGGCCGCAGCGCAGCCAGCGGCGGACGGACCTCGTGGGGAGGAGGGCGTTGCAGCAATGGGGGCCACAAAGGGCCAGGCCTGCCTGGCCTGCAGCCTGCACCGTAGCTCGCTCGGGACCTCGCGCTGAACCCCAACCACGTGCCCAATGGGGAAGGCCGAGCTTTATCCGTTAAGCCGCCCAGCCCACAAAATCTCCGCTGACTTAATGCTGAGGGAAAACAAAACCAGCCCTGGAGCCCGGCCAGGTCTGACAGGCCACAGCCGCACACCCCACGCCCCACACCCAGGGCCGGCCACCCGCCAACGGGCCACTTCGGGCAGCAGCGCATCGCAAAGGACGCTGGGCATGGGCTGCAGGGGTCTGAGCTCCTCCAGCCAGCAAGGACCACCCCACCGTAACAGTGAGACCTGCACCAGGAGCTCCCCCCCCTCCCAGTAACAGTGAGACCTGCACCAGGAGGCCCCCCAGTAACAGTGAGACCTGCACCAGGAGGCCCCCCAGTAACAGTGAGACCTGCACCAGGAGGCCCTCATGCCCAGTCCCGCCCTGAGAGGCCAGGCCCCTGCAGCAGCGGGGCCTCCCTGAGCACAGGCTCACGTCCATTTTCCCATCGATTCCATGTGATCCCATGTACATGTGCATGCCGTGTCCACATGGGTTCCAGGTGCTGACACAGCGGTGGGAGCAGGTAAGCAGAAAGATGCTGGGGGACAGGGAGACACTGAGCAGTGCCCCCATGAAGCAGAGAGATGCACGTCCCCCTGTGGGTGTGCCAGGGGCTCTCACGGAGGGGCAGCAGGAAGTGGGGAGAGCATCCCCTGTTTCATCCATCTTCACAGTGAGACGGCTTGATCTACTCACAGAACTTACCCCGCTGATCAGGCCCAGACCATACGGGGTGTCCAGGCCTCGGGGAGTGCCCGAGAAGAAAGAGAGAGAGAGAGAGAGAGAGAGAGAGAGAGAGAGAGAGAGAGAGAGGAAGGAAGGAAGGAAGGAAGGAAGGAAGGAAGGAAGGAAGGAAGGAAGGAAGGAAGGAAGGAAGGAGGGAGGGAGGAAGGAAGGAGAAAACACAGTTGCATCCTTTCTGCATAAAGACCTCAGTGCGCGCCGATGCCCACACCAGCTTTCATCCAGGCCCTGGGCCCCCCCACCCGTCCTTCCCCAGGCCTGTGCCCTGAATCCCACAGGACCCAGGCCTTCCCTCTGCCCACTGTCCTGCCTCCACGGCTGCTGCCCATGCTGTACAGGGGTGTGTCACTCACCTGTCTCCAGGGTCCAGCCAAGCCTCTGCACATGTAGCTGGGGGGCCCTGGGCTCCACCTGAGGCCCCTTGGCCCACCCAGCCAGCCCGGGTCTGAGGGCTCCGCGGCCCGCCCGGGGTGGGACGCTTCTGCCTTGGCTGTGATTGGCTGAGTCCCTCCCATGGGGGAGACCATTTTATCAATGAAGAACCTGAGACTTGGAGAGATGAGGGAACTTGGGCGAGTGCATACAGCCAGACGCCGTGGGGGTGCCTTTTTCCTGGGATGGTGAGCGGAGCCCAGAGCAGCCGTCCTGGAGGCTGGAGCCCAAGGAGAATAAAACAGCCCACTCTCCAGATCGAGAGGAAATTCCCTTCACTCCCTGGCCTTGGGCCAAGTTGCAGGCAAGTCAACCACAAAATGCTCACCCCTCCCAGGGGGTCAGCAACAACTTCCCCCAGAAAGGTCCAGGCTTGAGTCCTGACCTCTGCTGACCCCACTCCCCCCAGCGTGCCGGTCAGGCCAGAGATGGCTTTGGGCAGAGAACATGCTCTGTAGCAGCCGCTCCTTCTCTGTGTGAGCAATCCATTCAGCTTTGTTTTAGTTGCGAGGTGGTTTCTTGCCTAGACAATGGCCGGGGTGAGGCAGGGCCGGACTCCGATGGCCAGGCAGTGCACAGGCTTAAGCAGCAGGTGGGCAGGGAGGCAGGTGGCAGGGAGGCGGGTGGCAGGGAGGCGGGTGGCAGGGAGGCGGGTCGTCACTTCCCTCAGACGGCTCCTTCCAGGCAGCCCCTGGGGATGGGAAGGGCTTGAACCCCAGGGAACAGGTCCAGCCACAGGAGAAGGCTGCTTTCCAGCTGACTCCCACCCAGTGGGGACGTGGAGGATGAAGCTGACCCTGTCGCCAGTCTGGTGACACTGAAGGGGCCACAGGGACGCCAGCAGCCACCCTGGGACATCCTGCTGGGCCTGGCAGACAAAGGAGGAGAGGCTGTAGCCGCCTTCCAAGAGTGATCGCTTCTCTCTTGCTGTTTTCAAGATTTGCTTTTTGTCTTTGTCTTTCAGAAGTTGGGTTATAATGTGTCCCTGGGGGCCTCTTCGAGTTTCTCTTAATTATAGTTTGTTGAGCTTCTTGGATGTGTATAGTCATGTCTTCCATCGATTTCGAGGTCTCTATCCCTTTCTTCTCTCAGGACTCTCAGATGCTTAGTTTTATCCACTGATGAGGTCCCGTAGGGCCACTTGCTTTTCTTCAATTTATCTCTTTCTGTTCTTCAGACCTGATCATTTATATTGTCTATCCTCAAGTTGGGTGATTCTTTCTTTTGTCTTCTTAAATGTGCTTTGAATCCATCTGGTAAAATTTTCCATTTTGCTATTGTGTTTTTGCTCCAAATTTTCTTCCGAATTTCTTTTTAGGTTTTCTGACCCTGTATTGGTATTTCCACTGTGTTAATGCATTGTTTTCTTGACTTTCTCCACCTGTTCCTTGAGCTCTTTGAGCATACTTAACACTGTTGTTTTGAAGTCTTTGTCTAGTATGTCTATCACAGGACCTACCTCAGAGACAGCTCCCGGTGTTCATCTTTGTTTTCTTTAAATGGACCATACTTTCCTGTTTCTCTGTAAGCCTTTTGAATTTTTTTGTTGAACACTGGACATTTCAATTTTAAAAATGTGGTAACTCTGGAAATTAAATTCTCCACCTTCCCCAGAGTTTTCTGTTTTGTGTTATATTTTTTATGTTTACTTTTCTATGTAGGCTGTCTCTGTGCCAAGGATCAGCCTGACGTGTTTTTGTTTTATTTAGTTTTTAACAAAAGTATAGGTAAGACTCTAGCAAGACTAAGTCAAGGAAAAAGTACAACTTACATGTTTGGAATGAAAAGGGAAGGATAATTACAATTTAGAAGACATTTTTAAATTACAAGGGAATGCTATTAACCGCTGTGCATTGTAAGTGTGAAAACTTCAATAAAATTAATCAAATTTTTAGCAATATGCTGTCGAAATTCAACCAAGGTAAATGGAACACTAAACGAAGCCATAACCATAAAACCAAATCCAACTCCAACAGAAGTGAACCGCTGTCACTCCCCAGTTTTCAGCTGAACTTGGATCCAAGACTGGCAGGTGTCGCCCCCCCTGAGGTGCCCGTCACACGTCAGGCTCAGCCAGTGAGTGGGTGGGCTGTGGGTTCTGACTGCTCCCCCGGCACAGTGGTCAGGTCTCTCAACCATCCACCCAACCCCGGGAGCTGTCTAGCGCCCACCTATGTCGTGAAGATGCAAGGGAGTTAGCCCTCACATCATGCACAGTCTCCTTGTGTGAGCACACATGTGAGTATGTGAGTGCCTATGTGTTTGCGAGTGTGTGCATGCACATGTGTACATGAGTGTGTGTATGAATGTGTGTAGGTGTATGCATGTGTGTGAGTGTATGCACATATATGCAAGTGTATTGAGTATGTGAGTGTGTGCATGTGTGTATATATGTATATGTGTGTGCATGTGTATGAGTATGGCTGAGTGCCCTGTGGGAGCCGTGTGTGAGCACATGTGGGAGCTGTGTGTGAGCACATGTGGGAGCCGTGTGTGAGCACGTGTGGGAGCTGTGTGTGAGCCGTGTGCATGTGTCTAATTGGAAACCGAGCTATGCAGTTTGGGCTCCCCCTCCCCGCTTGCTGCTGCCTAAACAGACTTTCCTTCTCTCCCCAGTGCATCTGTCCCTGGCTTTGTCCCGCCAATGGCCGTGCGGTGGGCTGGGCCGGGCGGAGATGAAGGGCTGCATTGAGGCGCTCGCACACCCTGCGCTTGTGGGTGTTTAACTCTCAGATAAGCTGATGGGCCCAGAGCCAGTGGACAATGTGCTTCCCGCCCTGCCTTCCCGTTCCTGGTCAGAGGGCATCCTGTGGCTGCCGGGCTGCGTGGAGCTGGGACCCTGCAGGTCTGCCTAGGGCAGGCCGTCGGCGCTCGGCCCAGGGTGTCTGAGGAAGAGCCTGAGCCGGCCCAGGAGGCTGCAGGCCGGATCCTGGGGCCACTCGCCTGGCCAGACGGTGCCCCGCAGCCGTGCTTGGCCCTGGGACCTCTGCTGGCGGCGGCAGCCAGCGTCTACCTGACAGTGAGGCACAGTCACGGGAGGAGCCTTGGGCTGCAAACATCAGGAACAGTGAGAACCCACAGCCCACCCACTCAGAGACACACTCGTCTGGATCGACAAGATTTCAACCAAAACAAGTCACTGCCTATTTATTTGGCCGGCTGTGGCCCAGCTCTCTGCGAACAGGAAGCCCCTCTTAGGACCAGCGACTGTTCTAGCAGGTCTCAGGGCTGGAGGTGCGATCCAGGCAGCCCAGGGTACCCCTTCCTCTGAGCCCCCCTCCAGGGGCCAGAGACCAGCGTCGCACTGAGCGTTTGCGCCAGGGTCCCTCCCAGACCCATTCTCTGTTCTCCGATTTCGCCCACACCACCCTCTGTGCCGGGGTGGGGAGCGGCTCGGTTCTCCCGTGCATTCCATCCCCAAAGGGGGTCTACTCCCCACGCCGGTCCCCGGTGACGGATCCGGTTCCCCACTTTGTCACAGCAGCCCGTTGTCACAGCGCAGGAATCACCAGGATCACTTTTTCCAGAGAATCCTGGGCCACGTCGCAAACAAAACCCAATAACCACCGAACAGCACCCCCACGGATGCGTCCCCGCCTCTCAGGTGCCTCTGCCTCAGCTCTCTGCAGGAATGTGGGGCCTTGAAACAGCCTCTCCCTTGGAGGCGTGGACTTTGTCAACGTCTGGGAAACTCTGAGACCGAGAGTGGGGACAGCAGCAGCACCGCTCAAGTCATCTGACCCCAACGATCGGAGGGTGGCACCCATCTCCTCCACACAGACCCAGGTGGCAGCCTCGGCGCCCAGGGGAGACTGGTGCCCGGACGCCAGGTTGCTGGCCCTGCGACAAGAGAAAGGGCCCCGATGTGCCCGCACCCCCTCACAGGTGAGAGCACCCAGGCGCTGCGGGGAGCCCTGACCTGCGCCCGCAGTGAACAGCGTCTGAGCCGCTGCAGGGGGCGCTGCAATCACCCAGACACGTGAGCCTCGGTCTCACCAAGGGCCTGCCGTGTGCCGTCCTCAGGAGTGACCACCGTGCAGGCTGTGTCGGCTCTGACCATCTGCCTGCGGAACACGCACAGGAGCCAACGTGACACACGGGCGCCCCGCCAGGACACGGGTGCTTGGCGGCTGCGGGAGGCAGACGTGTGAGAAGCAGGGATCGCTGTCATCTCAGACCCGCCAGCCCGCACCTGCCCTGCCTTTACTTTACTCCCCCAGAGGTCGGGGCTAAAGAAAGTGATTCTGGCAGAATGTCCCTCCCGCTCCGAGTCTCGAAGCCTGTCATCTCGGACAAGGAACCCGGCATGGCGGTCAGAATGGATGCCAGACCTGTGGGGTCGTGGTGGGTGGGGGGTCCAGAGCTCAGATCCGGAATCGCCAGGAGCACAGAACTCAGAGGTTCGGAGCCCGGATCCTAGACCAAACCATCGAGAATGAGTCACAGACCTTTCTGCACGGCTGGGTGACCCCAGAGGGGTGAACCCGCCAACACAGGTGCTGGGGCCACAGCCACCCGGTGTCCACCCTCCTGGCGGCTGCTCCCCGCCCCAGGGCCTTTGCACATCTCTTCCCTCTGCCCAGTGTCCCTGGCTCCCCTCCTCCCTGGGAGCCCGCACTCCTCACAGCCCCAGCTCCTGCGGGCCGCTCTCTGGCTCCTGCAGGTCCCTGGCTTCACGGGCCTCTCCTCCCTTGGTTCCGTTCGCTTTGCATTTCGTAAGTGGTGTTCAGTTGTCTCTCCCAGGGGACTGGACACACCATTCAGTAGAGACTGGGGATAGCAGTGACAGAAGCCACCCATGCAGGACAGGGCAGCAGGCCGGGTGTCGGAACCGTGTCCCCCACCGTCCCTTCGTCCTGTCCAGCGCTGGGAGGAGAGTCGTGGGGACGAGAGTGACTTCTTCCGCTGACCCCACCCCCGTCCTCAGAAAACAACTCCAGGGGCTCAGGAAGCAGTGACGATACCAAGCACGGGGCTCAGGGCAAGTGACCACTGGCCATGGACTTGCCTGCGAGCAGCAGCTCCTCCTCCTCTCTGCCGCCTGCCCTCAGCCCCACCCTCAGCCCTTCCTGGTCACGGTGCAGCCTGCACCCCATCCCCTCAGAACCCGGTGAGCAATCCCTTCCTGTGTGGCCCCTGATTAAAACGGATTAACGGTCGGAAGCAGACACTGTGTTTAGTGAAGCCTCGCTGGGTCTCCTGGGCCGTGCTACGGCCGTGTGCCTACTTACCAGCTTCTGCAGGAGCCATCCCTGTCTCTGCCCCCACACGGGCAGTGCCAGCTGAGCTCTCACACCTTCACCCTTGGCCCCCGTCATCCACCTGGGAGGCGGCCTCCACGCGACCCTGTGACCGTCTCATGAGGTCACTTCCTCCACCTGATAAAAGGTGGGCCTTCCCCACCCCCATCCCAGACGGGGTCACATTTGGACCCCGCCCTCTCATTTCTGCACAAGATTTTGCTGCCACAAACTCATGGTCATTGGAAGTCAAGTGCTCCACACGGTCCCCGTTTTACAGCTGGAGACCCCGAAAGTGATGTGGGATTTTTAAATTTCTGATAGGGGACGGGCCGGAGTCAGGGCACAGGGTGGGTCCAGGCGGTGGCTGGCTGGTGCCCGGAGCATGCCCTGGGCTGTCCTCTGCATGGCCACTGCAGGACCCGAGGCGTGGACCCCAGCACTGCCCCTCCTCCCGCCCAGGCCCCTCCGAGCTGCCCTCCCCTCCCCGGGAAAAGCCCTGGTGCCCGCTCTGCCCCCGCTGAAGCAGCAGGTCGGGAAGCTGCCGCCGCGTGGACAGGCAGGCCCCCGCTTGTCTCGGGTCACTGGAGGCTCTGGGCACCGGGGTCAGGGCTGACACAAGTCCACGCCTGCACTAGGTAGGCGTCTGGCCCTGCTCGATCGTCCCTTCTCCCCCTGCCCTGCATTCCTGGCCCTGGCCTGCAGCCCCAAATTCCTGCCCCGCTGGAGGCAGGCTGTTCTCCGGGAAGGTACACAGCTCAGGAATCCACGCTCCCTGGCCTGTCACAGCCTGAGCCCACGCCTGCGGCTCAGCACACGTCCCATCTGCTCCCCGGCAGGCGGTGAGAGGCCATGACTCAGAGAGGGGAGCCCATGAGCCACAGAGCACCACCCCAACCAGAAGCCCGGAACCCCCTCTTCAAATGAGGGGCATAAGCTCTGCACCCCAGGCGTGGAGGAGAAGCCGTTCCCAGGTGCTGGGGGGACGTGGCCGCCCTGAGGGGGCTTGCCGTCCGTGGGGAGCTCGTGGTCTCAGGTGTGCATGCCCAGAGCTGTGGGCTGGGATGGCAGCTGCCACTCGGGCCTGGGGAAGCTGCCAGCCCACAGGAATGCCGTCTGCGGGGAAGGGCCGAGGGCACAGGCACGGTGCGGCCTGCACAGCACACTCCAAAGTCAACACACTCAGAAGGAGGCCTCGCCTTAAACAGCTCCTCACGGCCCAAGCCCCGCCCTCCCCCAGGTGCACAGGACGTTCACCTGGTCTGAAACGTGCCGGGTGCACTCCGTCCTGGTGCGCCGCCCCGTCTTCCTGGTCTCCACATCCATGGCCTCCGGAGCCGGTACAGCTGGGAGCAGGGCCCTGGGCTGCTGGGTGCAGACCGGAGGGCGGGGGCTCGGCTCTGCCTACTCCCCCACGGAGGACACCGCTGAAGTTAAGTGCACGTGACGTGCCGTCCTTGCCTCTGTGAGCGAGTGGACCGTATAGTGGTGTTCTTTCATCTTTATCATGTTTTTACGGAGGGTGGGTGTCCTTTCTCCCCACCGGCCGCCACAGACCAGGAAACCAGGACCAGCTCTTCCCACGTGGCTCACGTCCTGGTGGCGCCTGTCAAACTGTCCTCAGACACGTGCTGCGAGGGCTCCGAGGCCTCCGAGGTCACCTGGGCCAGCGCCGCCCTCGCACACGATGGAAACGAGAGCCATTTCACCGCCAGTCACAAGGTCACCCGGCCGTGGGCTCCTGGGCCGCCAGCCTCCTGGGCCGTTCGTTGCTGGACTCCTCAGGGGAGAGGCGGCCCGCGATGGATGCACCAACCGCGATGAGTCAGCATCACAAAATCAGGTTCCGATGCAGCTTGGACGCCTCTCTGCACGAGCTCCCACCCCCGGGGGCCCGCCTGCCATGTGCGAGGCCCTGGCACGAGCCAGCAGGCGTGTTCGCGGGACCAGCTCATGCTCCCTGTCGACACGCCAAGCAGAGGGATCTGGGGAGCAGCTCCTTTCCAAGGCGGCCCTGCGGCCCCCAGAACTCTGGTCTCCTCACGAAGCATGGTCTGTGGGTTTAATCAGCACAGGTGAAAACACACGTGAACCTAAGACGTGTTCGGTAAAGTCATGAGACGGAGTCCCCATGTTGCCACGCAGGTGCTGGGCCAGACCCTGCACGTCCCAGGGCGGCCACCTCACACCCGTGGTTGGTGTTTTCCCACAGGGTTTCATGTCCTTTTGACGTGTAGGGGACCTTTCTCCAAATAGCCCTCACACGGGAGCCTCGGCACCTGTCCTGCCATGCCCTGCATTCTGCCCGCAGTCGGGCCAGCCCTCGGAGCAACAGCAGCGGCGTCCCTGTCCAGCACCCCAGCACCCCGACGACCAGGACTGTCCTGGGTTGGGTGCTGATCGTCCGCGTCCTGGGGAATTGCCTCCCCCCGCCCCCCCTCCCCGCCTGCTGCCAGGGTGTCGTTCACTCTTTCCCTGGAACTAACCCCCCCCCCCCCGCCCCCATCCAGCGGGTTTATACATCACAAAGCTTTTCAACAGTTAAGTGACATTTCCAGTGAAGAGGAAAACGTGGGCAGAGCTGGGAACTGAGTTCGGGTCTCACATTCGGGGATGAGAGAGGGAGGCAAACCCCTTTCCATGAAGCTCTGAGCCCCTCCTCCACCCTCAGGAAACGTGGTGAGGGTGGGTTACGCAACACATTCCGCGTCCACGGGGGAGAGAAGGCTGCGCCATGGCTCCTGCGTCCCACATTCCTACGCTGCCACCAGCAGGGAGTTAATGTGGAAGGCGTTCAGGCTGAGAGGCAGCAGGCCGGCACCCGCTCATGCATAAACATGGCACTAATGGTCTCGCTCGGCCCAGGCCCCTGCGGGAGGGATGGAGGGAGCTCAGGCATCTGCCAGCTGCTCCACACCCCTGCGCCCAGCTCTCCGCACCACTCTCAGGGCAGCGCTGGGCAGGACCCCAGCCCTCAGCACCCAGGGTCCCTGTGTGGTGGGGACTCCCAGGATGGCCTTGTTGTGTCCAGAGGGTGCTGGGTTGGCACACTCTCAGGGAGGCTGGGGGGGTGCCACACGGCCAGTTTCCAGGGCAGGACCTCAGCAATGCCGCCACTGCCGGGGACCTCGGCCATCTGGCCGGCGGCTCGAGCTGCTGCCAGGACGGCACGGAGCCCAGGGGCAGTCTGGGTAAACCCATCCCAACATCTGCTCTGATCTTGGACAGAGAGGGAGCTAAAAGCACTGGGAAATGTACATGTGTGCGCACACGTGCACCAAGCTTGCAGGGGAGTGGGAGAATCAAAAGAAAGGCATGCCAGTGGTCACCTTGAGTTCAGGAAGAAGAAAGACAAGAAACATTATTCAAAGATGAGAGAAGGAGAAGCCAGGGATGGTCCAGGAAATGCTGCATGGAAGTAACCGGGGGGAAGAGGGAAGACAGGAGCCCCCCAAACTGGAAATCGATAGTGGGATCGACACAGCTCACCACGGGCTAGTGCAGGACACGCGCGAGGCCCGCCCGGACTGGTGCCCACACCCCCCACCGCTCCCCGGTGCCCACCCCCCACCACTCTTGGTGCACTTTCTTGTTTCTTTCCAACATGTTCACTTTATGCATTTACCAGAAATGAAACATCCAAGACCCACACGTGTAAAAGCTCGGAATAAGCACGTCCCTCCAAGTGGGCAGGCACGGGACAGGACACAGAGGGCGCTTCCGCTCCACTCACTCATTCACGGTGAATTCTGTCCAAGAGCCACACACCTGACCGCAGGCTCCTCCATGTGGCCCTGCCCCTCTGCCGCTGCTCCGGAAGCGCTCAGAGCCTGGGGCCAGCAGCCGCCCGGCGTCTCGTGACCACAGCCACGGGGAAGATGTGCGTCCACATCGGCCTCACTAGCCCGCAGGAGGAAGGGCACCCAGGTCAGAGCTTTGGGGTTCTGCCCTTGTCTGTGCTCAGACCAAAGGCTGAGGGTGAAGGACAGAGGAGCCACCAGCGAGGCAGGTCCCACCTGACGAGGCACCAGCACACGGGCTGTAACATGACCTCTGCAGTTGGTGGTCCCAGCGGGCTGCACCCACCCAGCTTTGTGCTGCCCATGTGAGTGTATGCGTGTGAGTGTGTATATGTGAGTGTGTGTATGTGTGCGTGTGAGTGCATGTGTGAGTGTGTGCATGTGTGAGCATGCATGTGTGCATGTGAGTGGGTGTGTGCATGTGTGAGCATGCATGTGTGCTGTGTGTAATGTGTATGTGTGTGGCCCTTTGCTGATCCCGTGATGCAGGCACTCCGGGTGCCAGATCCTATCTCAGCTCCACACAGGAGCCTGCACCCTTCCATTTGGGCCACCAGAGCTTCGGTGATGGCAGGGACCGGGTGGGTGGCTTTGCATGTAGAAGCACCTGTGAAAAGCCAGCACACTGAGTCCGTGGCTCCCTCTCACAGCCCCTGAGGAACCCCCAGGCCAATCAGGTGAGCTCAGCATCAGCTCTGAGCAAAGGTGGACGGTGGACCTGTGACCTAAGAGGGTGGGCATGAGACGTGGAACAGAGATGGACGATGAGTCACCACGGACACACACGTTATGCTCACAAAGGGCCTGGTCATGAGTGAGAGGAAGGAGGCGAGTGAGCGGACAGCTGATGTGATATGCTCAGGCCTTTACTCCATGTCACGTACCCGGTTCACCACCAGACCCACCTGACGCCATCCTATCTGCCGACGAGTTTCCACGCCTGAGCCTGAGACAAATTAAGGGGAAGCATGTGGGAGGCTGGAGCAGCCATGTGCTCACATGGAGTCAGCACCTCAGATGTGGTGACACAGGAACAGCTGAGGTGTGAGCTGTGGGAAGACAGAGACCTCGCCCGCCAACCCCAGGCTCTGGCGTGCTCAGTACACCGCCTGGCCCTCGGGACCTTTTTTTTTTTTTTTTCAATTTCTTTTATCCTCACCCAAGGATATGGTTGTTGTTTCTTTAATTGATTTGAGAGAGAGAAAGGGAAAGAGAGAAACATTGATGTGAGAAAGAAACATCCATCGGTTGCTTCCTGTACTCGCCCTGACCGGGATTGAACCTGCCTCCAACCACCTGAACCGCCTGGCCAGGCCGTCCTTGGGGTCTTGAGGGCACAGTGATCTGAACTCGGGCCTCTTTCACTCACCGCCAACGTGGGATGCACATGCTTCAAACAGGAAGTCATCTCGTGTCCAAGAGAAACGGATGCTGCCGAGCTTTCAAGAGCAGGAAGCTCGCGGCCCGTTAGACAGTCTGTAAATCAAGGTGGCTGTTTGTCGCCTGTTGCTTTTTCCTTAAAGACCAGATCATGAACGCAAAGAAACGCCTACATTTTATCATCAAACGTTGCTTGTTTCTCACATGGCGGCTGGCTCTTCCTTTGTGTCTTCTCTGCTCCGGCTCTGGGCACACAGTTTACCTGGAGTGAGCAGCCCTGCCCCTGGTGTCCACGCTGCTGGGCCCCTGACGTCCATGCTGCTGGGCCCCTGGTGTCCACGCTGCTGGGCCCCTGACGTCCACGCTGCTGGGCCCCTGGTGTCCACGCTGCTGGGCCCTGACGTCCACGCTGCTGGGCCCCTGACGTCCATGCTGCTGGGCCCCTGGTGTCCACGCTGCTGGGCCCCTGACGTCCATGCTGCTGGGCCCCTGACGTCCACGCTGCTGGGCCCCTGACATCCACGCTGCTGGGCCCCTGACATCCATGCTGCTGGGCCCCTGACATCCACGCTGCTGGGCCCCTGACGTCCACGCTGCTGGGCCCCTGGTGTCCACGCTGCTGGGCCCCTGGTGTCCACGCTGCTGGGCTCCTGACGTCCACGCTGCTGGGCTCCTGGTGTCCACACTGCTGGGCCCTTACGTCCATGCTGCTGGGCCCCTGGTGTCCATGCTGCTGGGCCCCTGACGTCCATGCTGCTGGGCCCCTGACATCCATGCTGCTGGGCCCCTGACATCCATGCTGCTGGGCCCCTGACATCCACGCTGCTGGGCCCCTGACGTCCACGCTGCTGGGCCCCTGGTGTCCACGCTGCTGGGCCCCTGGTGTCCACGCTGCTGGGCTCCTGACGTCCACGCTGCTGGGCTCCTGGTGTCCACACTGCTGGGCCCTTACGTCCATGCTGCTGGGCCCCTGGTGTCCACGCTGCTGGGCCCCTGACGTCCATGCTGCTGGGCCCCTGACATCCATGCTGCTGGGCCCCTGACATCCACGCTGCTGGGCCCCTGACATCCACGCTGCTGGGCCCCTGGTGTCCACGCTGCTGGGCCCCTGGTGTCCACGCTGCTCAGTCCCTTCACTCCGACAGGATCATCGGTTTCTGTGCCGTGTTTTCCCTTCGTTGTTCTACTTACTCTGTGGTTTTACAGATTCTAGGACTGACCAACGATCCTGAGGGCTGAACTTCAAAATCCCTTCAAAGGAATTCAACAGATTTTTCAACAAGATTAGTTCAGTTCTCCATTAACTGTCACACCCACTTGCCACCGTTATGAAATCTTTGCAGCCACCAGAGTCTGAAAGGTGAGTTTGAAATCTGTGAGAAAGGCAATGTGACGGGATTTCGGTGGACGTGCTGACACGGCCATTAAAACGTTTAATCAGTTAGTGAAGCACTCAGGAAAAACCTGTGGCCGTAAAAACATACATTTGGGAGAAAACATGAGATCCCACGGAGAGTAGGAGATGCCTCAGGACCGGCTGCAAGTCGGGCCGGGCTGTCTGTCCTGTCTCTTTTCTCCCTTCCCTTTGAAACACGGCCAATTAGCTGGGTGTAACGTTCGGCCCAGGCTTTTCTCATTCAAAGGCGAGCTTTCGTTTGAAGAGGAGCGGATGTAAAGCAGCAGTTCTTCCCCGCTGAGCCCCGATCAGCTATTGATTAGGGGAGGGCTGCCGGGCCTCGTCAGTGCCGAATAATGGGCTCCAGCAGGAAGGGCTGGCCAGCACCCTTGTTAGAGGCAAGGACGGCGGCCTTTGTGGAGAACCAAAGGCTCCGGCCTCTCGCGAGGAAAGAAATGTTAATTGAAAAATTCCTTAGATAGGTGAGGGCTCGGCTGCTCCACACAAAAGGTGTGAACACCAGGTCCCGGGCGGGAGAGGGCGGGGCGGGCGTGAGCTCCCTTGCACCCGGCGATTAGCTCCCATTCACAGGCTCCCAGCCCGGGCTGCTGGAGGATCCTTTCAGCTGCAGGGACGTGACAGCTGGGCCTGTGCTCGGGAAGTCTGAATTAATTGGCCCCTTGACAGGGAAAACTAAAACAAAGACACTTCCTATAGGGCGCGTGAAAAGGGGCTGGAGATTTACATAAAGAATCAATGCCCTGCCTTCTACTCTGCCAGCCTCCTCGGGAAAATAACATGCCGCCATCATTAAGGCTTCTCGGGTGACCCTTAAATCACGTTTGGGCCCTGGCTGGTGTGGCTCAGTGGATAGAGCGTCGGCCTGCAGACTGAAGGGGCCGGGTTTGAGTCTGGTCAAGGGCACGTACCTCGGTGGCAGGCTCCGCCCCAGCCCTGGTTGGGGTGCGTGCAGGAGGCAACCCACCAATGTGTCTCTCTCACATCAACGTTTCTCTGTCTCTCCCCGTCCCTTCCATTCTCTCTAAACATCGATGAAAAAATATCCCCGGGTGAGGATTAACAACAACAAAACAAAATCACGTTTGGGAAAGTGAGTTCACTCCCCTCAGAGCCTCTAGATAGTGCACATCCCGGACCAGGTGTGTGGGTGTAGACGAGCCGGAGCCGGGGGGGGGGGGGGGAGCAGCTGGAAGCCGGGGCCCAATGACACAGGACAGTAACCAGTTCCCGTGGAGGAGTCCCTCACAGCCGCTGAGGCGGAGACCCGGCGGCGGTCTGAACTCGTGCGGCGAGCACACCTCTACCCCGCATGTCCCTGCATCGTCCCATGTTTCTGCTCCCAGGAAATTCGCCTAAGGAATAAACCGAGCTCCAGGAAAAAACAAAAATTGACAACAAGTTTATGCCAGAATTATTAGTAAGAATTTTACTGTTTTAAATATTCAGATATTAAGAGAAGAAAATGTTCAAAAGCCATCTTCTGAGCCGATGGAGGATTCCTTAGCAAGACAGTGAGCGAAGGGCAGAGAGATGCTCGCGTCAGAACAGAACAAAAAACGGAGACGTAACATTGTACAGGACGCACGTCTGTAACCATCTGCGCGTGGAAAAGAAGTGGGAAGGACACGCCCACGGCAGCACGCGGGGCTGCAGATGGGGACGTGGGGATTTATTTCCCTGCTTCCTCCAGATTGTCTAGAAATAAGCAGCTTTGCTTTTGAGTTGGACGACCAATGCACCTTACTTTTAGGTGTAAAAATCATACCCAGATTTCCGTCCACAAGAGAGAAACTTTTTCTTCAAGATCAAAGATGTCAGACACTTTCCCGTCACCCCTGCTCAGCCCCCCAGGCTCGGGGGTGGGGAGGCCAAAGCCACCTCTGCGCCCAGAAAACAAGCCCGCGGGCCCAAGAGGTGCGCCGTGCGGACACCGTGAATCCCTGCTCGCTTCCGGAAGCACTGCCTTCCAGGTTGTGTCTTTCCCAAGACCACACACAGGGCGGGCACACGCATACACAGCCGTGCACAGCGCTCGGAGACACCTGGTCCATGGCAGGCATGCCCCACCACGTGCGGCCAGTGCTCCCGGGAGTCACATGCGAGGAAGCAGGAAGGGCCCCGAGACAGCCACCAACGCGGAATGTCCACTCCCCGGAGGCCCCGGAGGCCACGCCCTTCCTCTGCCAGGAGCCCACGGTGTCCACGCGTTTCCTTCTGAGCACCCGGGACAGCGTAAACACGGAAACTCACTGGGCACCCAGGGCCCAGGCGGAGGTGGACGGGGCCAGCACACCCGGGCTCAGAGCGGACAGGGAGCGAAGCTTGTCTCACGATGAAACAGCCGAGGCCACACTAACGTCCTCAACCGAACACGCGGGGCCTTTAGAAGGTCCTTTAGGAATTGGCCACCACCACGTATTTAAACACAAAGTGAATTAACGAACTATCCCACATATGTTCTTTGGAAACTCTGCTGAGGCTGCGAGGCTTCTGAAGCGGATGTGGGGTCTGGGCAGAGAGGGCGGCGTGTGGGAGGCCCCGCCCCGCCCCCGGGGCGGCCTGGGGAGAAGCTGGACTCTCCACCCGCCTCCCGGGCGGGGTGATGAATGCTGCCACCACATGCACGCCGTACCTGACCCCGAGCTCATCGAATCATGCTGCCACCATCTGCTGCTGTTAATTCCTCCGCAATATTTGTGTTTGCGGCGGCCCCCACCTCGGGGGCGGGGCGCGGGCTGGCTGGGGAGCCGGGCCAGAAGGCATCTGTTGCTCCCGGTCCTGCAGCATCTGCTACTATTTCTCACTTTCCCGCACGCGGGGGGATATGGTTTCTCCCAAAGGTGGCCTTCCCCGTGCACTGTCAATCCTGCCATTGTCCGCCCCCGGTTCCCACGGTGCCTCCTGCCTGGCTGCTGGCTGTCTGCGATCCTGATACCGCAAGGCTGGGCTCTGGCGTTAACCCTTCGACTGCACGTCCAACACCCATTCAGCGCTGCCGGCGGCAGATTGGGAGGGAGGGGCCGCGCCTGCAAAGTCTATGAGGATCGTGACGGCGCGACCCCTGAGCGGCCAGAACGGCACCTGCCCCCCCCCCCCCAGAAACACACGCTTTCTGACAGCAGCTTCCTCCTCTCTTGCTCCCTCTTTATCTTAACATGCTGCCCCTGCTCCCCACTCGCTGCTGAGCGCTGTGGTGGGATGTGAGATGCCTGCTGCTGACGCCTCTAATCCTTGAACACCTTCTCTAGCCGGGGGCAGCCTGGCGGCCGACGCGAAAAGAGTCCCAAACCGTCACCTTTTCTTGACCCCAAGCCCCACAAGGGCTTCTGTGGGGACACTGAGAGACTCGCCGTTCCTCCGGAAGCTGCTTCTAGCCGCACCGCAGTCCTCGGTCCCGCAGCTGCCTCTCTGCAAGCGCCGGGCCCTCGGGGTCCCACCCGACACCTCCAGCAGCCTCCCCGAGGCGCCCTGCCCCGTGGGTGGGTGTGTGCTCTGCACCCCGCTCCCCGGGACACCAGCAGCAGGAGGGACAGGCCCTGCCCCGCGTGCGTCCCGCGTCCCCTGGCAGCTTCATTTTCAGCTGCAAGGCCCAAGGCCATGTGCTCACTGAGGTCAGGGGGACCGGGTCTGGAAGAACACGCACTGAGCAGAAGATGGTATTGAATTAAACCACCTCTGCTGTTCCTGAGCCAGACAATACTGAGGGTCAGCTCAGTAATCCTGGACATTTTTAATTTGTAAGTAATTGGCAATTTTTAAAGAGAGGTGGACATTTAGCCGGTGCCCACTGAGGACCTGGTATACATGAACAATCAACACGTTTCCCACGCATGCCAGCGCCTAGGAGGCAGGGTGGCTGCCCGGTGACAGACAAGAGACGCCCTGGAGGGCCGGGCCTGGCCAGGAAGGGCCAGGTCGTCCGCCCAGAGCTCACCCACAGCCTCTGCTGCCGGGGAACGTGGACAGGAAATGGACGAAAGGCAGGGAGTGCGGCTGGGTCTCTCAGGGTGTTAGGAACTTGGCGTGTCCTGGGACAAGGGAACGTGGTATGCCACTCTTTCTTGGTGTGAGATGGAGAGGATGCAGCGAGGGCCTGAGGGCCTCTCCTGTGGCCTTGGCGTGTCCTCCCATGTGGCTCCCTCTCCCAGTGGCCAGCCAGGCCTCCGGGGAGCCCCACCCCAGGTGGCCCCGGGGTGCCTAGCGGGTGAAAGGGGCTGTTTTCCTGACGGGTGTGTCATGGGAAACCAGGTTTTATAGGTTTGGTTGTTTGCCTCACTGACCAATTTATGTGACCATCCATTATCCTGCTATTAATTACAACGCGTCCAGTCCCAATTAGGATTTCATTGCCGCGTAAAACTCAGGATCGGTGCCGGGAGGTTTCGGTCCCTGGGAAGAGGCCGTGTGTCACCTACGTCTGAGCTCACAGGGACCGGGAAGAGCATGGGTGACCAGAGAAACACCGTTTGGGCAGGCATGAGGTGGGTGCACGGCTCACGCCTCCCCCAGAACCCCAGGATCCAGGGCGGGGACACAGAGGGTCACCCTGCCCGTCATCACCCTCACACGCCTCCCCAGACGGCAGAGCCGGCACCCGGCACCAGGTCCAGGTTGAGCTTCGCAGTGCCGCCTTCCTCACACGAGGAGGCATGGGACTGGCCCATCTGGGTGGCCTGGGCATCCTCAGAGCCCCGGCCGCAGGGTCACTGCACAAGGCATTTGCTCAGCAGCCTCGAGCGAACCATGGAGAGAAACTGCAAAACCAATAAAGCAGGCCCCACGGGGAGCCGGCGTCTCCGGGAGGCAGCCCCGAGCTGCCAGGCCCCCGATGAGGGTGCTGGGCCTCCCTCCTCCAAGTGGCAGGAACCAGCCCCCACCCAGACCTCAGGGCCAACGAAGACCCAGAGGGTCCAGGTGGGTCTGAACCACATGAGCCTCAGATGAACAGTCTCGGGCTTTTCCCACAGACCCCTTCACAGCAGCTCTAAACCAAAGGCACGGAAGGCGTGGGGGCAAGTGAGTGGGGAGCAAGTGGGGGTACAGGAGGCCGGACCCCCTGAGCCAAGGGGCTCGAGAGGAGGGACAGGTGGGAGGGTCCCTCCAGGGAAGGACCAGCAGAGGTGGGTGTCTAGCTGGGCAGGGCTCTCGCATGGGGTCCCCACAGCGGAGGGCTGGGCTGAGCGCTTTGGGGGGCTCCACTGTGACCCCAGACCCCAGGTTTCCACAGCAGGAGACCTGCCCCCTGGGAGGCAACAGCTGTGAGCCCTGCAGAGTTCTGGGCAGAGCTTCCTTCTCAACTTTCAGTCTCTCTCTGTCTCTGTCTCTGTCTCTGTCTCTGTCTCTGTCTTTGTCTCCGTCTCTCTCCATCTCTCTGTCTCCCTATCTCTGTCTCTCTGTCTCTGTCTCTCTCCATCTCTCTGTCTCCCTGTCTCTGTCTCTCTGTCTCTGTCTCTCTCCATCTCTCTGTCTCTCTCCATCTCTCTGTCTCCCTGTCTCTGTCTCTCTCTATCTCTCTCTCCATCTCTCTGTCTCTGTGTGTCTGTGTCTTTGTCTCTGTCTCTGTCCCTGTCCCTGCTCTGGAACAGGAAGTCACTGCTGGCCGAGCCCGGAGCTGCTTTTGCTGCCACGTGTCTGGGCAGATCCCTAACTTGTGTCCTAGTTGTCTGCTGTGTGAAACCTCCTTGTTTGGTGTGAGGTCGGAGCGCATTTGCATATCGAAAGTGCTCTGCTCGTAAACGCCACGTCCGTGATCATAATTACAGTTCACGTCTCTCTCTCAGAAGCTGCTGTGGGAGACGAAGGCAGGAACCCGAGTCCCGGGACTGAGAGCAAGGCTCCTGTCCCCCAGAAGGGCCTGGCCTCGTGTGCCCATGTCCCCGCAGAGGCCAGGCCACGGGCCTGACCGGACCCAGCGCGGCTGGCAGCCGCCCGGACCTCCAATTATCCTCCAGAAATGAGCTCTGACCACAGCCAGGGCTTTGAGTCCCTTAAAAGCACAGACGGACGGAGGGATGGGCCTCGCTCCCTAGAAATAGATCAGCTGTTTCGGAGAGAAGACACTTCTGAGGCTCTAACTAAGCTCGGCCGGTGCCGGCTGCCTAAAATACCTCACCTTGTGTCGCTATAAATCAGACCCCAGCCCCTCGAGCTGTGTGCTCTCTGTCACCTGTCACAGGGCCCCACCTCACCCCCCCAAACCCTCCCCTGGCCCTGGGGGTCAGCAGCAGGCGGGGTGTCCTGGCCAGAAGCAGCCAACAAAAATGCAGGCCCTCCAACTACATTAGAATAAACCATGAACGTGTCATCATAACCCGGTGACACTTACAGGAGAGAAATGGGTGGTTTATCTGAAATTTGAGTCTCTACCTGACCCCCTGCCCAGAGGCCTTTGTGAATAGGCCTGGTCACCTGGGGGGGGGGGGGGGCGTCTCACAGGGGCCGGGGCCCGAAGATACTTGCTCTCCTTCACAAACGTGGATGCTCCCCAGCCAGAGAGGGCACAGCTCACAGCCAAGAGGGTCACCACCTGAACCGGAAGGACCCAGACCACAGCAGATGCCTCGCAGCGGGTTGTCCTGAGGCTGAGTGAGGGTGGTACCCCTAAACGGTCCTGCTGAGGCTCCAGTCCGTGGGGGTCATCAGAAGGGGCCCATTCGCTTCAGTGACATCGACCGACCGAAGGCCACACGCACAGCCCTTTCCCAATAAGAGGTGTTGCCTGCAGACTCGACGAGACCCCTTCAGACGTGGTCCAGCCCCTGCCCCGCCTTCCCGAGGCTGCAGAGCCCAGGGTCCTGCCTCCACGCCGAGCGCCTTTGCGGGGGAGCCTGGACTTCCCACCCGGAGCCCTTCCCTCTGCGGGTGGGAAGTCCAGGACAAGCTGCTGGCCCCTGAGAGGGAAGCCTGCCCTCCGTCAGGCCTGGAGGTTCGCTCTCCCCCCCTGGGCACGACATGGGTCACACACAGCGGGACCAGCTCCCAGGTGAGAGCCCACCCCTCCATACCCGGAGTGGGACAGTAACGCCGGTCACCGCCCGCACCTGGGTGTCAGGAGCACTGACCTGATACATCCCGTGGACACTTTAAACACGTTGAAAGACAGACAAACGGACGTTATAGTTGGAAATCTGTGCTATTCTAGAACCGCTAGTCCCATTCACCAGCATCTGGCCCCGAGGACCACCCGCCCAGGTGTGTGAGAGAGCAGTTAGCAGCGAGGCCACTGCTCCTCCTCCCCGCCCCCCTCCATCTTTCTTCCTTCTCCTGCGTCTCTCTTTGTGGAAACAGGTGTGCGAGCCATCACCTCGCCCTCCCCCGGGCCCTCCCTGCCCACACCTTCCCTAACGGCACCTTCAAATGCCTGAGGACCCTGGTGGCCAGCGGTTGGCCGTGACGTGCTTGCTGGTGGTGACCTCACCCCACAGAAACCAAAGAGCAGCTCCGAGTCAGGCACAAAGGGCCCGTCGCACAGGCCCCTGTCTGCCTCACCACACGTGGCAAAATGCAGCCGCCCGCCAACACGTGACCAAACCAGACAGAACTTCTTTTCTGGGTTCTTTGCTGCCACTCAGAGCCCCCGAGCCACGACCAGAGCTTCACGCCACCCTCACGTGGCCCCTGAGCGTCTGGGGAACGGAAGGCTGCCCGCAGCCTGTGCCCTGTCGGCCAGTGTGGGACCACCACCTTCCTGGGCCTGAACGTAACCCGTGTCCTCCCGCTTCTGAGTTCCTCTAGCGGGGCTAACAGTCCCTCTCACAGAGGCGGATTCTCGGGAGAAACCCTAATTTTAACACGCACCCGTGGGGAATTCCCAGGAGCATGTCAATTCCAAGGGCTGGGGCAGCGTAAGGTGGGAGACAGAAGAGCCAAGGATTGGGAGCGCGAGGGAGACTCACGGGAGCCGAGGAAGAACGGGACACATGGCAGAGGCCCCTGCGGGCGACTCAGAAACGATGGGACCAGGTGCCTTGTGCCCAGGCCCATTCTGAGCATCGCCCTGAGCCACGGGCTCCATCCCCAGCGGGGGCGTGCAGGCAGCAGCCGATCGATGATTCTCTCTCATCGTGGATGTTTCTCTCTCCCTCTCCCGTCCTCTCTGAAATCAATAAAAAATAAATAAATAAACAGGCCCCGTTGCTGCCCTCCCACCCACCGCTCAATCCAAATGGTGCTGCCCAGGTGGGGTCCGGGGCAGGTCTTTCCCCGGAGTCTCAGGCAGGAAGGGGGGGCAGGTCCAAAGTCCTCTCTGAGTCTTTGGTTAATTAGCAGCTTAAAATCAATATCTTGACCAGCAGCCCTTCTGGTGCCCTCAGTCCCAAGGCGCCTGCTGTTGTCAGGCCTGCTCCCTGGCTGAGTGGACACACAGGCGTCTGCGGGAGCCTGGCCCGTCCTAAAACACCACAAGGTCCCGAGATGCTCTCACCTCCACGAGCGTCTCACCTGGCACACAGCCAGGCCGGCCCTGCCCACTCGCTGCCTAAGAGGACTGGCTCACCGAGCGCCCTGGAAACGAGAGCGTACCTGTCAGGGTGTCGGGGCGTCCGCGCTGTGCTGGGGGCGGGGGCTCACTCACCGCCTGGGTCAGGCCTGAGCCTTGAAAAGCAGGTGGAAGTGGTGTGCGTGGGGAGCTCCTTTTTCTGGATGGAAGAAATGAAGCGGCTGGAATTCCATTGTGTGTTTCTACTGAACGTGGGGTGTGTGTATATTTCACTGAAATTCACGGCGGTGGAGGACTGTCACCCCTTCTTAAGATGGGGAAACGGAGGTTCAGAGAATCTAGGAACTTTGTGAAGGGGACCCAGAGCAAAGAGCCTGCTCAGAGCAGGGCCCGCTGTCCCCACTGGCCTGCAAGGCCGGCTCTCGGGGCCCAGGCCCAAGACCTAGGAGAAATGAAGTCCTTGAACCCCGTGAACATCACAAAACCAAAGTGGTTTCAGGCTCCCGGGGGCCTGGCCCTGCTGTGGGAAACTGGCCGCCACTGGGGCCGGAGGGAGGAAGTGGCCGGTCCATTCCAGCCCATCCCGTCGATAGTGGCTTCCTCGGGAGAAGCCGTTCCTCCTGCCCAGGCCCACGGCTTTATGAGCGAAGAACCGCTTCGTAGGGATGTTGAAAGCATTCCTTGTGCTTCCTGAGACATAGCTATAGTTGAAACTCTTTTACTTACAAAAAAAAAAAAAAGAGAGAGAGAATCTCTAGGCATCTTGTCTGAACCTTGCAAAGTCCACACCTGGCCGAGAGCCGCGGACCCAGTGGCCAGGGCATGAACTGTCCGTCAGACAGGTGCGTGGGGCCCGCTGCCTGCCCCCCAGAGATGTTTATCCTGAGGAGCCACGGGTCTGCCTGGAGGGCAGGCGGGGCGGGTCTGGGACTCGTGTGAGCACCGGACGGCTGACGGAAGTGCCTGGCGCAGTGCCTGGCACACAGGGCTCCCAGGGGCCAGCGGCGGTTTCCGTGGACCCAGCTTTCCCAGGGCTTGGGGGCAGAGAGAGTACCCAGGGAATTTCTAAGAGGCCCCCTAAGCTTCGGGTCCTAACGTGACTTTGTAAAAAAGCAAATTCTGGGCACCCGAGGTTCACCTCCCTGTTGCTCTGTGGCCCTGGGGCAGATGTGAGAGGACGGGAGTCTCCTGCCCGCCCTCCACCACCACTGCCTGCAACTGCACCCCAAGAAAACGCAGGAGGGGCACAGGAGGCCAGTCACCTGGGGAGGCACGTTGCCGTGGGAACCTGCCCAGATTGGCTAACATGAGGGTCTGTACGTTGGGCGGGAATTAAGCCAAAGGAGATTGGGGCACCGGTCGCCCAGCCCTCTTTGGCGATTAAATATGCCTTTGACCCACAGAAAGGTAACGCATATCAAAGCAAACATGAACACGGGCTTCATGGGAGATAACAAAGGGTTTCTGGTGAGAAAAGACTGAGGCTCTCCTGTTCGTGCTGAATCTGACAGCCCTGAGGGGCCGGAGGCTCCCAGCAGCACTGAGGGGAGGCTCTGCTGACCAGATGAACCCCTGAGAGCAAGGCCGTCAATGTGCAGAGGGGATGTCTGCAGACGGCAGCCACGTGGAAATGCTAACAAGATCATGTTGGTGCAGCGATGGAAGGATGTGAAATTGCTCATAGACCGATTGCAGCTTTATGGCACGTGGGAAACCGAGACGCGAGGAAACCCAGCACGTGACGTGGGAGCGGGTACGAACTCCAGGCTGAGACTCGGTTTTCCCCACTTTCTGCACCGTGGCTTCATCAATTTACGTTTAAAAGCACTTTTTACAACAAAGAGTTTGGGGTTTTCCCCTCTTGGGAGGATTAAGAGATGGCTCCAAGGCAATACAGTGTGTAGGCTGGGGGCGGGGACAGGAACGGGGACGGGAACCACAGGGTGCAGCCCCCCACCCACCACCCCAGCCGGCACCCAGCCAGCTCCAGGGTGGAACGCTCCTGGTTGAGAATCAGCATAATCAAGACTTTCCGCCACAACTTTACAACAGAAAGTAAATGTTGCAAAGTACAAGCATCATGCCTAGCTCAAGCCCACACGAACTTGGTCCACTCTGACCTGCTTTAAGCTTCAAGGCTCATAACATGTAATTACCTTGGTGGATAACTGCCCACACCCCACTCTAGCAGGTTGATGGCATTTGATGTACAATTCAGAGCTGTATTTCTCTTCTTCGATATAACAATCTTTTCAAATGTTTTGGCTCAGATCACTGAAAAAATCACTCTGTGAAACAGCAACTCTTTCATAGAGACAATCACAAGCATAACATACGCATGACCTTTTCCTGTCCTTCCTTCCCAACGTTCACGAGCAATCTTCCTGACGATGGTCCTTCACATGTGTTTCCCAGCGTGCATCTCGATGACCTCCTCTGCTGGCTTTCAGGGCGTGAAGACTCTGGTTTCCTCAGATTATCAGATACACTTGGCCTCGGTGAGTCATGAGAGGCAAATCGAGACGACGCGATGGCTGCCGTCTTCGCAACTATCAGCACCGTCATTGGAGGGTCACGTCCTCGCCACACAGAACCACCTGAGCCCACCGAAACAGCCCCTTGCACCCAGAGACAGACCTCAACCTGCCTGTGTCGCCAGGAAGCCTCAGGGCTGAGTCCAGTGAGGGCTCCACGCGCCAGGGTGCGTCTGTCATCTCGGGGAGACTGAGCCGTGAATGGAGCAAAGCCAGGGGCCCTCCAGTCCTCGTGTCAGGGTGTGCTGCTCTCTGAACATGGGGGCTGTCCCTGCAGAGCTGGAGCAGGCTCACAGCCCACAGGGCCGCCCGACGGCCAGCAGACAGCTGGGGAGAAGGACTATCCCCCAGCGCCCGCTCCCCTGAGGAGGGACGTCACACTCCTGACCGTCCCTGTAACTGGCCCATTTCATGAGCATTCGTGAGGAAATCAGGCAAAGAAGACAATTCCGGGGGGATTCACAGGGATAATTAGTGCAGCCACTTGACACTGTTTAGTTTTTAAAAAGTTAAGGTAAGTGGCTGGGGGAAGAGGAGGAGGAAGAGGGTGTGGGGCGTAGGGCGTGGGATGACCACAGCCCAGCGTGGGGGACCAGGGCTGAGCGGGCTCCTGCTGGTCTGCCCTCAGGGCCCCTGCCACCGAAGCTCAGGGCACCCGCTCTGCCACCATTTAACCTGAGCTGAAGTCCCTGCCCATTTACGCTTTGGTCAATAGCATCACTCTCTGTTTTGTTTTTTGAAGAGGTCAAAGGTTGGGGGCTAGAGGGGTGGGACCAGGAGACCGGGGTGCGGAGATGTGCTTTCCAAACCCCCGGAGAAAATGCTTCTGTCGCAGAACATCGATGCTGGCCAGACGCCACTGGCATTTATTTATTTATTTATTTATTTATTTATTGCATGTGCCCCTAACAGCTGGCGAGAATATCAGCTCAAATTATTCACCACAATACACTTTCCATTTACCTCCAGAGAAAGTGACTTGAAATCCTACGCCTTAACCGGTTTGGCTCAGTGGATAGAGCGTCGGCCTGCAGACTGAAAGGTCCCAGGTTAGATTCCGGTCAAGGGCATGTACCTTGGTTGCAGGCACATCCCCAGTAGGAGGTGTGCAAGAGGCAGCTGATTGATGTTTCTCTCTCATCGATGTTTCTAACTCTCTATCCCTCTCCCTTCCTCTCTGTAAAAAAATCAATAAAATATATTTTTTTAAAAAAAGAAAGAAATTCTATTCATCAGGAAGGGGTGGTAAAAACTGTGGGATGGATATTTCTAACCAAAAGAAAGGTGACTTCCCCTCTTCCCACTGCCTGGAGACTCGGGGGAGTTCTGAGAGTTGGCGCCAGCTCTGCGTCCGGTGCTGCCCCGCCCTGCACGCTCGCGGCAGGTCCCAGAATCTCGGTCACCTGTCTGGAGAAGGGTGCTGTCGCTCGCGTCCCCACGGTCCTGTGTGAACATGCACAGCACCAGTCCCACCGCCTTGCCGTGTCCGTGGGCACCTGACATCTCCTCTAGAATGTCCATCCGTGTCCGCACACGCGAACTGCTGTAGGGTCTGCTGGTTCTGCGGCAGCGCCACCCTGGGCTGCCAGTGCGTTATTTACATCCCTCGCGCGGGAACAGGGGGCCCTAGGAAGGCACTTGTCGAGGAAAAGGTAAGACAGAGGCGCCTCAGAAAACTGTTGGTTGATGGCAACAAGAGTATCTGGAGTAGGGTGCATGGCGTCCCCCAAGCCCAGAGCCCAGAATGTCATCTTGTTTGGAAATGGGGTCTTTGCAGACCATCAGGAGCGGAGATGAGAGGGTGCTGGTGCGGGTGGGCCCTAAGCCCATGACTATGTCCTTATTACAGGAGGAGAGAGCCACAGGGAGTCGGCCACGGGAACACGGAGCCAAAGACGGTGACGTAGCCACGACCAGAGGGCAGCCAGGCCTGCCGCCGCCAGGAGAGCGAGGTACCGTGTGATCTCAGCCTCCGGAGCAGCCCCTGCCCACACCTGGACACGGACTGCGAGAGAAGGTTCCCGTGGCTCAAAGTCACCGGCCCCAGGACACTAATGTGGCCCCTGAGAAACAGAGAGCTCCCAGCGGCTCTGAGGGGGCCGCCACCCCCAGAGAAAAGCCTGAGAAGCCAGCCGCCCAGAGGGACCTGGCTGCCCCGTGAGGTGGCTGCAAGGCTTGTTCTGAGCTCCATGGGCAACCTGGCCGCCTGCCCCGGGCCTGAGCGAGAGAGCAGGTACCCGCCCCACAGCCCAGCCGCACCCTCTCCGCATACGGACTCCACCCGGGGAGCCAGCACCTGCGTTCAGGCCCTGGGGGTGACCTCGCTGCCGCCAACAGCTCAGGAAGAGCCAGGCACGCGACTGCCTTGTGCCCCAAAGGAGGCATCCTTGGAGCAGTCTGGGGACCGTGGAGTTTCCCGTTGCGCTGGGAGCTGATAACCAGCAAAAAAGACGAAAGCCCAGCACTCATTCTCCACAGCAGCGCCTGCAGATCCGCCCGAAGTCAGGACCCGGCGGGTGGCCATTTGCTATCTGCACGACGCAGAGCCCAGCCCGCAAGCTTGCTCAGAACCGGCAGCCGAGGGGCCCACCGGTGCGAGGAGGGAGGTGCTGGCGCGGGGAGCAGGCTCCAGGTTCCTAACCCCACACGCTGGGCCTCAGGCACAGAGCAGGCGTTCGCCCGCAGGTTAGGACACACCACAAACAGGCAGAGCCCGGTAACCGCCTCCACGGGCCCAGCTCTGCCAACAGAGTGTCTGCATCTGGCCCTGAACCCAGCCCTGGGCCCGGGGCGTGCAGTCAGCAAGTAAAGAAACAGCGGACGTGACTTAGTCACACCTTCAGGACCTGCAGAAAACAAGTCAAGTAGAAAGTCTTGGTATTTGTGCAGCTCAAAGTCCAGGCCGGGTGGCGTGGGTGCCCCTGGAGCCTGTGATAACAGGGACCCCGGTTTGGCAAACACTAACCTGGCTTTATCTCCTGTCCAGAGAACACATTGCACATCTGTCTCCTGACCATAAAAGCCGACCCGGAGCACAGAATCCTGTTTGCTCTGCTCGCCAGCGCAGGCCCAGCGCAAACGCCGTTGGTGTGAGCGTGCCCTCGCCGGCCTCGGAGGCAGCGGTCGGCACCACCCAGCCTGTGGCGAAGTCGGCACCGTTTCCCCGTCTGTGGGACATTCATCCTCGGCTCCTGAAGAGTTAGCACTCTGCCTCAGAAAGGTCCCAGGGAGCACAGAACGCTATTTCTCTTGCTCTTTTTGTTAATCCTCACCCGAGGACAGTTTTCCCATTTATTGTTTAGAGAGTGGAAAGGAAGCAGGGGGCAGAGAGAGAGAGAAATACCATCGTGAGAGACACATCGATTGGTTGTCTCCTGCACCCGCCCGGACCAGGGTGGGGGCTGAAACCTGCAGCTCAGGTCCTTGACAGGGAATCAAACCAGCGACCCTTCGGTGCATGGGCCGGTGCTCTAACCACTGAGCAACCGGCCACGGCCAACCGCTACTTCAAAGCCGCTGCGGGCTCGTGCCTCAGGCTTTCACTCCCCTCTCTGGTACCACTCTGGTTTGCTGCAGGTCTCAGGACTCAGTCTTTATAAGAAATATTCCACGAGACCGTGGCTGTAACTGGAAAAAGCAAGAAACATTCTTTGAATATTTCAGAGCAAAATGCCCTGAAAGCCCTGGGTTCCCCCCAGAAACACAGTGGAAAGCAGAAGAGCCGTGAGTCAGGGCAGCTGCCCCGCACCTGTTCTGATTCTCGCCTGGAGGGGAGAACGGGCGCTTTTCCTGCAGAAATTCTCCGGTTCTGCGGACACTGTTGACGGCACCATTGTTGGCTGAAACAATGGGCCTGGGAGGAGGGTTGCAGAACAGAGCCAGCCCCCAAACCACCAGGAGAGAGGGAGCTGAGCCAGCCCCCCACACCGCTGGGAGCCACCCGTCATCCTCTCTTGCCCCTTCACCCCCAGCCCGAGGGCCCATCTCTGCCAGGACACGGGAGCCGCTGTGACTTGGCCTCATGGAATATTCTCGGGTGTCCTCAGGGCGCTGCGGACACCCTGGGAGGACAACGCTTTCCATCCCCCCGCCCCTGCCCCCCACCCCAGGATCGGGTCCCAGGAGAGAAGGCACCGGAGATGGGAAAGGAGTAGCGTCTGCAGGGAGCTCAGCCCAGGAGGGAGGCCTCCACAGGGCAGTTGCAGAGCCACAGCCCCTGCCTGGGACGATTTCGGAAGACTCTGGAAGGGGTGAGCCAGCAGATGCATGGAGCCTGCACGCAGAGCCACCACAGGCCCAGCCTCAGCTCCCCTGTCGATAGAATAGGGATGTACCTTCCACCTAGATCCAAGAGTCTCACAAGCACAGAGACTGAATCATCGTCACGCGGTAGAAACTGTTTGGGAAAGATGTTTAGATGGAGCCCTGCACGGTGGGAGAAACGTCCCACATCCCGGGGGTCGATCTCTGTTGCCGTGTGACCTTGGGCTTCAACCTCACGTCTGAGAACAAGGACTGCATGAGGCAGGCGTGGTGTGAGCCTGCAGAGCAGGCCTCTGAGGGCAGGGTGATGTGGCCTCTCCCGCAAGAAGAGCTCAGAGGAGGGGGGCTTCCTCCAAAGGGGGTCCCAGCCTCAGTCTCTGGCCGTCTGGATGGTGGGGCTCCTGGGAGCTGGAGGCAGGAGACGGCTCCTGAGCAGCTGTGGGCTAGGCCCGCCTCGCGCTGACTCAGCCGTGATGGGACCAGCAGTCGTGGTTCTGGCCCCACCTCCTGTGGCTGGGACAGGTGTCAGGGCCACAAGACCATGCGGCCCAGGTCCAGTCCTGACCTTCTATTTTTGGCGTAACAATGTCTTTACTTACAGGAGTCTCCTTCACAGCACCAAGGTGGCTTCAATAACAGGTTCATTTAACCCAGGTGATCTGGTCTTTGAGCCAGAATATTGAGTTTAGAGTCTGAATTACTTAAAAATATTCCCAGTTAATTGGACACTTGCTCCAGGCCTGTCTCGCCTCGGTCAGGTGGAAATCGCTTGAGAACAGGTGTAGGGTTTGGGGTGATGCCACAGGGCCGGCTGCCCTGACTCGAGCTGCCCTGGGAAGAGGGACCATGGCTACTGGCCACAAAGGGGTAGCACAATGCGGGCCTCCCGTGGGCCCACCACGCCCGCCCTGGCCTGCTCCTCCAGTGCCGCTGAGCTGTGGACAGTCTTAGCATCCTCCTCAGGGTCACGCTGGCCTGCCCCCGCTCCCGCCCCGGCCCTGCTCTGGGAAGCAGCGAGGACCGCAGAGCAGCTCCTTCCAGCCACAGAAGGAGCGACCAGGTGTTGGGCGGCTGGACAAGCCACATCCTGGGTCAAAAGAACTTGACCTTAGCCTGGCTGGTGTGGCTCAGTGGTTGAGTGTCGACCTATGAATCAAGAGGTCACTGGTTCTAGGGCACATGCCAGGGTTGTGGGCTCAATCCCTTATACGGGGCATGCAGGAGGCAGCCGATCGATGTTTCTCTCTCATTGATGTTTCTCTCTCTCTCTCCCTTTCCCTTCCTTTCTCTCTAAAGTCAATAAAAATATATTTTTAAAAAAAGAACTTGAGCCCTAACCGGTTTGGCTCAGTGGATAGAGCGTCGGCCTGCGGACTCAAGGGTCCCAGGTTCGATTCCGGCCAAGGGCATGTACCTTGGTTGCAGGCACATACCCAGTGGGGAGTGTACAGAAGGCAGCTGATCGATGTTTCTCTCTCATCGATGTTTCTGACTCTCTATCATTCTCCCTTCCTCTCTGTAAAAAATCAATAAAATATAAAAATAAAAAAAAAATAATAAAAAGAACTTGACTCTGAAAAACAGAAAGGCACCTAGCATTGCTTTTTCATTTTAAGTGAAAGACCCAAAAAAAGCATGTTTTTCCCTTATAAATGTGCCCCTTTTGATATTGCATATAACTTGATTTTTCATGACACAGTTTTTTTTCTAAGAAAGGGCTGAAATTCAGTCAAACAAACTCATTCTATGTCCTGAAGGACCTGCCGCCACCCCAGTCACAGACCTCACACAGTGTGCCCTGCCTTTCCCTTCCCCGGCTTGTGGTCGCTGGGTTCAATGTCAGACCAAATGGCCGGAAGCCTCGGGCCCCGTTCTGTCGGCACAGATGAGAGCTCACCAAGCCCAGGAGGGCCTCGCCGTGCCCGGGGCTGCAAGCAGACACGTTCCTCTGCTCCACTCACTTCCAAGTTCACGGTAACTTAGAACCAGATCTTTGGTTAACACTGCTTCGCTGTGACAGCGGGAAAGCCAGTGCCCACGGCCAGAGACCCCAACGAGATGGCTTAACTTCCAGGTCCTCGTGCCCGCGTCGGCCGGAGTTTCCACGCAACGTCTGTCGGAGCAGTTGATGTTTCCTTCAGAAACAAGAAAGATGAGAAGGAGGGCGTGTTGTTTTTCAAGGCTTCTTGCCAAGAAATCACGGAGGACAACTTCCCACCTCCCAGCAGGAAAGTGACGTGGGTCAGAGAGGCTCCCTGAAATGGGAATATTCACGCCAGGCCGGTGTGAGATGCCCCTCCCCACAGGCGCTGAGGCCCGGCCCCCACACCTGCTCTCAGGTCCCTCCAAGTGCTGGCCTCCCCTTCGACCTTCTGCAGACAGACGCTCAGCTCGTCAGAAACACCATTTAACTTCCTCGTAGCTTCTCTATGAAACGCACATGTTGAGGAAATGCAGGCTGCATGTCACTTTGCTGGAGGCCAAGCAAACGCCCTCACGGCCTACACTGCGTCCAGGTGACCGTGTATTTATTAGAATAACAGCGAAGTGACATAGTCCTCCCCTCAGATGATACCAGTATCTGGCTTCATGTTATGGCCCCAAACTAGGAGTGACATTGAGAAGCGTGAACACAGAATAAAACTTCCTTTGTGATCAGCGTTCTTGCACACTTTTACACATGTCCCCCCGTGTGTATGTGTGTGAGTGTGAGTATGAGAGTGTGTGTGTGAGAGTATGTGTGAGTGTGTGTGAGTGTGCATGTGCGAGCGTGTGTGTGTGTGTGTGTGTGTGTGTGTGCACGCACGCTCCCGGGGGTTAGCCCTTGCTGGCTCAGGCACACAGCTGGGACTGGGTGCAGCTAACAAGCTGCTGGCCTGCTCAGCGGTCTCCCGGGACACAGCCCTGAAACGAAGAACCTGCTGATCCGGCCGAGGCATCGGACGGCAGGGCAGGGACCGGGTCTGGGAGGTCCAGCCAGAGCTTCCCTGGCGCCGGCACCTCCAAGTGAGAGCACAGTGGATGGAAGGCCACGTGGGAGGGTCAGGACTGGGAGGATGGAGAGCCACATGCCAGCACTCATGCGGCTACTGCTGGTGGCTCCCGGGGCAGTAAGGGGATAACAGGAGACACAGAGGCAGGAGTCACATCGCCCAAGGCCTGCCCACCACATGAGGGTCTTGAACGCTGCACTCAAAGCCGTCGGAAGCTGTTGGCTGGTGTTGAGCCGGGAATGGCTCCCTCAGGCTGGGGTCTGGGAGTCTTGGGTGGCAGCGAGGAGAGTGCGCAGCCACGAGTGCCTGGCCACGCGGACAGAGCCTGGGTCTGGACCAAACCCCTGCCTCTCACCCATTTGATTTGTTTACTTTTGGTCTTGCAAGATTTCTGATCTGAGAATGCACGGGCCAAGATGGAAACTCCCCAAATCGCTGTCGGACAGAGCAGTAACTCCTGGCACGTGTGTGAGTGTCTCCCCGGGGTCCATTCTTTCTATGCCGGCTCCACGACCGTCACCCGCACCCCACTGGCCAACACCCCCGTCTCAGGCTGCTTCACAGCAAACCCAGACATGGCAAGGTTCCATCCACACGTATTTCAGAAATTTTCTCTAAAAGTGAAGGACTCCCTTTTGTTTAGCTCAACAGTAATAACTTCACATCTAAAACATTTAAATATACTTTAATATAATGCTTTCAGGTCACAATGTCTCCAATTGGCTCGAAGGGTTTTCTTTAACTGTTTTTAACCACCACGTCTCCTTGTCCATGAGTCCCCAGGCCTTTCCTTCTCCTCGCACCGCTCCCTGGACTCGCTGAGCAGACCCCAGCGGTGCCCTGACCGTGTCCCGTCCCCTGTCCTTCTGTAAACTGGGAACTAGATTGGCCGGTCTGATCAGATTCAAGTTCCATTTTCTTTGCAAAACTCCCTCCTCAGGGGTTCTGTGGGCCTGTCTGTTCAATGTGCCCGGAATCCACCGTGGGAAGCACACGTGTGGAGGCGCGTGATTGACACGGAGCCTCTCTCATAGGTCATCCCCATGTACATCTCAGGAACCGCTCGTGGTGTTGAGGTTCACGGAGCCACAAAGTTAGAAACGCAGTTGCTGCCACCACCGCTGAGAGGACAGCTTCGCAGGCAGAGCACGGCAGCAGCCTGGGAGGGAGGCGCTCGGGGCGGTCAGGCAGCGCAGCGGGCAGGCAGCACCACGACCCACAGAGCGACTGTGACCCACGCGTGAGAAGTGCCGGCCTTGACCCGCGGGCTCGGAGGGTTGGAGCGCTGACCCGTGCGCCAAAAGGTTGAGGGTTCCGTAGCCCATTGGGACACGTGGTTACAAGTGGTTCAGATGTCCACGCTGGCGGCTCAGCATCCTAGCCACAGAAAGCCAGCAGACACGGGGTGACGATGGACAGCCGTGGTGATGGCGAGAACTCTTCGTAGTATTCTCTCAACACTTCTGGACGTTCCAACGTACACCCAAGGGAAAAGTCAAACACTGAGCCTCACCTTCCCCACTGGTTCCCCAGAAGTCCCGGCTGTGGAGGCCGGAGCACGGAGCCAGGCAGCTGGGAGGGGCCGGCCACTTCCCAGAACTGGACCCGGAGCTCGGCCGGCTCCTGGGCTATTTTTAACTTGGGGCTGTGAGCGCGTGGCTGTGCCTTCCTTCTCACTGCTGGTGGCACACTTGGCACTGGGGACACACGACCCAAGGCTGCCCGTGCTGCCCGCTGCCTGGCGTGTTGGGCACGGCTGCTCCATCACGCCCGTACGTTTACACGCTGGTACCTGGACTTCCTGCCACAAGTGACATAAACCCAGAAACTGAGGGACCAACTGGTTACACGTCCAGCTAAAGCGTCGTTGCCAGAAGGACGTGGGAGCCTTGTCCATGAGCACTGGGACCCCCACGCTGCCGGGGGGTCTCGCTTTGCTCCTCAGGCAGGTTCCTTGCTGGCCCTGGAGGAGAGACAAGCGCAGCCCCGATTGGCAGGAGGCGGGAGGATGCAAGGGAGGTTACCTGACAGAACTCAGAGGGTCTTCCTCTTTCCCAGAATGGACGTGACAGGAGTCCCAGCATAGCCCACAGTCTTGGAAAGAGATGAGCCACTTACTTTATTTCCCATATCTGCCACTTCTGAAAATAAAAGGAAGTGCTTAACCATTGCTCCAGGTTAACGGTCATTAACGAGCTCTCCCATCCTTGGCCAGAGCCGCAGACGACAGACAACCCGGGTCAGCGAGGGGCAGGTGGGGGAGGAGGGCTGGGAGCCTCCGCTGACGTCCTTCCTCCCGTGGCTGAGTCGTCCGCAGAGTCCTTGACTTAGGAGCTTATTCAAAGCCGACGCAGGGCGGCCGGAGGGTCAGGTTCTGCTTCAGATACAGAAGCACCGGCCACGTGTGCCCTCTGACCCTGGTGTGCAGTTCTGTTGGTCTCAGTCTACCATCTCCACCACACACACACACACACACACACACACACACACACACACACACACAACCGGCCTCTCCTCCTCGGGAAGATCCCAGAACTTCTGACTGTACAGTCAGGACCTGTCCCTGGGACCAGGAAGTCTGCCGGTCTGCTCCCTCCAACCCAGAAATACACCCGAGTCCGAGGGCCGACACCTGCACCCGTCCTTGGAACCACCTAAGACACCAGCGATGGGTCTTGCTCCCGAAGCAGCGGCGTTCCTGACAATGACTAAGGATCACTCTGGCGCATGGAGCCAGCTTCCCAGACTTCAAGGTTGACACTGCCACTTACAAACCCTGCACAAGCCTGGCTGGCATGGCTCAGTGGTTGAGCATCGATCTATGAACCAAGAGGTCCCTGATTCAATTCCCGGTCAGGGCACATGCCCAGGTTGCCAGCTTGACCCCCAGTGTGGGGCATGCAGGAGGCAGCTGATGAATGATTCTCTCATCATTGATGTTTCTCTCTCTCTCCCTCTCCCTCCCTTCATGTCTGAAATCAATAAAAATATATTTGGGAGCTGGGGGGAACCTGCACAAGTCACTTCACTCCTCATGTCCGCTCCCTCCGCATGACTCAGCAATGACATCACTCTCAGGACCACCAGGACCAGCGAGATGGTTCGCAGAGGGCGTGACCAGGGGCCTGGACTGCAGCAAGCACTGGTAATCTTACCATTACTGTCGGCTAACCCACCACAACTCAAGTTGAATTAGAAGGCAACTCACTCTTTTGAATTAACTGGAAATAAACCCACAAACCAACCGAGATCAGTATCACTCTAAGTCAGAGTCTTTGCCGTGACGTTCCTCACGGGTGTCTGTTCCGTGTTAAGAAGGAAGGCGGGAAGGAGGGTGGCCGGGTCGCCAAGTAGTGGGCTGCTCCCGGGGTCCGGCTGCTTCTCGGGCAGTTCCCACAGTGATGGCGGGAAGGTTCTCTGAATGGGCCCAGGAGCCAGGAAGGTTGCTTTTACTCGATCCAAGGGAACCAGGAAAGATGTTAAAAATGGAAAACCAGGGGCCCTGCTATGTCTGTTCTCGGGGCCTCGCGCAGAAAGCCAGCACGCCACAGGCCGCCGTTCATAATATTTATTTTGGAAAAATATTTTAAAAAGGAATTTCTTCATTAACAAAACAGTAAAAAACTCAAATAACATTTGCACAATATTCCATAAATACATTTATATACAAAAAATATAGTCACATAGACCCGAAGTGCCTTTGTACATATTTACCAAAAATTTAAATTATAAAAAAATGAACATCACAAAATACTCAAGCTTTACAGATATCATGAAAAATATTTTTACAAGTCCAAAAAATAACACACATCTTTTCCCACCTAGAAAAAAAAAACAACACATTTTAGTATCAAAAAGGACGATAAAGGCAGTGTTTGTGATTCTAATTCAAGAAAGACTGGCTCATAAGAATCCAAAATATACACTCCGGGCAGTGCATGCGTCTCATGTCGTCATTCAGTCCACTCATTTAAATATATATTTCTTAAAAGCAACTGTCCATAGTGCAATGGAGACGTCGCGAAAAGGCAGAGTGCAACAGGCGTCCTGGAACAGCCCGAGCCGCGGCCGCACCGCCGGCTGACCTCAGGGACCTCGTCCCACCGCCGTCGCGAAGGCCTCCTTTCCCTCTCAGCAGCATCCGTTGGGGCATAGATCCTTGGAATTCTATGTAGTTTAAGAGAAACGGGGATTTTGCCATATCACCTCAATTTTACACCTAGAGGGGCCAACGAGACAGAAGGGGGAGTTAGCTCAAAGTCCAGATTGATGTTCCACACCTGCCTTCGAGGGCCGTGCCCACACCCACCTCAGTGGCTATGACACACTCATCCTTCTCCGATATGACGAACACCGACTGGTACTTGGTGTCTTTTGAAGTGGAGTACACCGAGTCCCGCCTTTTCCTTTCAGGTGCTTCCCTGCTCAAAGGAAAATAGAACAGAACCACAATAAGCTTGTGCCAACACTTCTTTTCCAATGTATCCCTCCTGGTTTCAGAGAGGAAGTGAGAAAGGGAGAGAGAGAGAGAGAGCGAAGCATCAGTGATGAGAGAGAATCATGAATCACCTCCTGCATGACCCACCCTGGGGATGGAGCCCACAACCTGGGTATGTGCCCTGACCGGGAAGCAAACCGTGACCTCCTGGTTCATAGGTCGATGCTCAATCCACTGAGCCACACCAGCCGGGCAAACATGTTTGAACGGGGAAATGACCAGAGCTCAGAGAACACCCTCTTGCCCAGCTCGGCTCAAAGCACCCAAGTGTCGGGGTGCCCTCCCCAGGGGGCCTCCCAGACGGCCTTCCTGACGCACAGCACTCACCCCCTGAGTGTCGGGGCGCCCTTCTCCTCCCCGGGAGAGCCCTGCAGCTGGCACTTGGCATCACGCTTGCTGTGTGGGTCCCTGGAGGCGGCGTCCTCGCCCTTGGGCTCGGGCACCAGATTATAGTCCACACCGGGGTAGCGGGTCTTGGGGCCGTTCTTGTCGCTGCCGTGGTCCCCGTGGAAGTCCACCTTCTTGTTGGTGTTCTTAATCTGCGTGGCCCCAATGACGCTGACGGACACGTCCTTCTCCCGCTGGCAGCTGGCCAGATTGTTCATGGTCTCCGTCTCCCCGTGGCAGGGGTCGGCAGGGGGCGGGCCCTTCTGCAGCCTCAGCCGCACGCAGACCCCTGCGGCGGCACAGCCCAGCAGCAGCACGAGCACCAAGACCGCGCCCGCGCAGACGGCTACCCAGGGGAAGGGCCCGGCCTGGCCCACCACGGGGGCCGGGGGCGGCTCAGGGAGCAGGAACTGGCAGTTGGGGCCCCCGTAACCCCGGGCGCACTCGCACAGGTAGCGGCGGGCCCTCTCGTGGCAGGTGGCGCCGTTGTGGCAGGGCGCATGCTCACACCGGCTGATGGGCGTGCTGCAGTTCCTGCCACTGTAGCCGGGCGGGCAGGTGCAAGAGAACTCGTTCACGCCATCCCGGCAGGTGCCGCCGTGGGCACACGGGGAGGAGGCGCAGTCGTCCACGTTGTCCTGGCAGTGCCGCCCTGAGAAACCGGCGCGGCAGCGGCACATGTAGGCGTCGCCCAGGTCCACACACTGCGCACCTGAAACACAGGGGCACGTGCTTGTGTGTCCGCTGCTGCGGGACCCACGGGAGAGACCAGGACAGCCAGCCTGTGGCCTGAAAGGGGCTGCAGCTCAAGGCAAGGAACGCTATGCCTCCCTCACGCCCACGGGGGAGCCGCCGGCTCCGTGACTGATGACGACACCACTTGTGGCCCCACAGCGGCTACGCTGTGACGGGCGGGTTCACCACCCCGCCTGCCTCCCTGCGGCCCAACAGCCGCCAACGAGGGACCAGGTCACAGAGACAATGAGCAGTCCAGCGAGGAGCCCAGGAGGGGGCAGGGTGAGAGGGAGGAAGCAGGGCCGTGTCCTCACAGAGCCTGCGGCTGAGAGTGGGGCATCGGGCCACCCACACTTCCCCACAGACACACCAGACGGCTACTTGGGTGACAGTGCAGGGCTGGGCTTCCCTCCAGACCAGGTGGCTGGCCGGAGGGTGGCATGCCGCCTGGGCAGCGGGGCCTGCTCCCAGGCACGCCGGGGCGTGGGACCCAAGAGAGCTGTGCCCTCCCCAGGCGCCCCCTGCAACATCCCTACAGGGTGTCTCTGTGTGCAGAGTACAGGGCTCCGTAAGCTCAAGGCGGCTCGCAAAGCCACGGGCCTGGCCTGACGTCAGATGTCAGCTCCCGACACCCTCGTCAGCGCGGCCGTGACGAGGCCTCCGCGGGCTGCCCTTACCATTGGCACAGGGCGAGGAACTGCAGGCGTCCACCTTCTTCTCACAGTTGAAGCCGGAGAAGCCTGCGGGGCAGCGGCAGGTGTAGCCTCCCTCAGGGTTGTCGGAGCAGCGTCCCCCGTTGAAGCAAGGCCCGTCCGCACAGGCCATGGCGCTCAGCTCGCAGACGCTGCCGTAGAAGCCGGGTGCACAGGTGCAGGAGAAGCCGTTCTCGAGATCCTAGGTGATGGGGACGACGAAAAGCTCCTTAAAGCTTCTCCGGGGACGACGAAAAGCTCCTTAAAGCTTCTCCGCGGACCCGCGGGGTCCATGTCCAGACAGGGCCCACGCAGCACCCAACCCGCGCACCCGGACTCACCGTGCAGCTGCCCCCGTTCCTGCAGGGGCTGGGGCCGCACTCGTCCACCTCGTCCTCACAGGTGGCCCCGCTGTATCCGGGCCGGCAAGAGCAGGTGTAGCTCCCCTGGCCCGTGTTGGTGCAGGTGGCCCCGTTCCTGCAGGGCTTGTGGTGTGTGCAGTAGTTGAGGTCTGAGAGGGGTGGGGAAGGAAGAGGAGGGAAGTCCAAGGTCAGGTCCGGAAGTCTGCACCTTCCCAGGGAGGAGCTGGAGCCCTGGCCGCCTGCAGGGGACAGGAGGCTCACCCTGGTTGCAGAAGAGGCCCCCCCAGCCCTCCTGGCAGGTGCACTGCCAGGGCTGCTGGCAGGTGCCGTGGAGACAGCCCGGGTACCGAATGCACTGGTCACAGTAGCGGCCCTGCCAGCCCACTCGGCACCTGAGGGGAGAGAGGATAGGGTCAGGGGGGCATCGACTTTGCCCAGGGCGACAAAGCATTTCCCGCTCACAGGAAACTGCCTCCCAGCAGCACCTGTACCTGGTTCTCAAACAGGCAAGATGGGGAATCTCCTAGGGTCCCCAGGGTCTGCCTCCTGGGGTCGTCTGGCAGCTCCCCAGGGGATTCTAATGCACCCCAAGTCTGACCCCAAGTAAACTGTCATTTTTCAACGGCTGTCTGTAAGTTCCCACATCCAGGGAGCTGAGCAGACCGTGACCTTACACATTCCCATACACACACGGAGCAGAGACACCCGAATCACGGCCCCCCAGCTCGTCTCACACCAGTGTCACAGATGATCGCCTGGAGAGTTTACACAGACACTCGCCGTACAAGGACGACAAGACAGGAAAAGCGGCTTTTGCAAACTTACTTGCATTCCCCCGGCTTGTCACAAAAGCCATGCTGCTCATCGCACCCGGGCAGGCAGATCGCTGCAGCAAAGAGAATTCCGGGTCAAGCCGCGCTCCCAGGGCCACAGGGCCGCCGGCCGCACTCACAGGGCTCCCTCCAGCCCCTGAACTAATCTCCGTCCTGCCTGGTAACCGTGGACTTTACTCAGCCGGGCGGGCGAGCATTCTTCTTAACACAGCGGCTCAGGGACAAAAGATGGAGGAAGCCCCCACCCCCACCCCATCCCCTTTTCTTCTGAGAGAGGGTCAGAAGTCCTTCCCCACCTCCTCCCCCACTTCCCAATTCTATGCACAAAGCTCCACCTCCTAATACCCAGAAAGTGTGTGTGTAGATAAGGGTGGACAGCTGGTCTGCAGAGACCAGGGCAAGACAGCTGCTCCATTGTCTGCTGTCTCCCAGCAGCTGCCCCGTGCAACAATACGGCCCTCACCCGGCCCCCACCCCACACCCCGGCGTGTACACACCACACACACACACACACACACACACACACACACACACACGTGCACGCGCGCCCTTTCCGCCAATGGGAGCCGGCGTGCGTCCCTGCGCCTATCCCTGCCGGCATCTAATGGATGGCACGCGCGGGCTGGGGGCGGGGAGAGACTCCAGTGTTTGAATAAGAAGAAAAAAGTTTGAGTCTGTGGCTACCCCACAGTGAAGAAGAGAGAGGACAGTGAGGAAGGGAGCAGCAGGCCTGGCCCGGGCGGGGGGAGGGTTGGGGAGGGGGGCTGGCTGGCTTCCTGGTCTGGTTATGCCTGGTTATGAAACTCATTAACAAGCCGCTCCACAAGTTTTTAGGACAACAGAGCCGCTCAGGCCAGAGTGGAACTCCAAGTGTTTAAGGAGCTGGTGGAGAGCTGAGCAAAGGGCGTGGAGTGAAGGGCACCACGCCCCAGGCATAGACCCACCCCGAGTGCACCTCCCGGAAGGCTGCCTGCCCCAGGGCAGGAGAAGAAAGGTTCTGTGGGGTCTGGGAGCTCCAGGACCCACCCTGACTGCAGGGAAACCCGATCCCTGGCTGTGCAGGCGGCAGGGGGTACGTAGCAGGCTGGGGAGAGGCCTGCCAGGGTCCACCTGAACCAGGCCCAGGAGCCTACAGGGTCCTCACAGCCCCCACTCCCCAGCTCTGGTTCCCTGTGGCTGCAGAGCAGCTGCTGGTCTGCCCTGGCTGCCAGGAGAACCCAAGACGGGGCAGGAAGGCCTAGGTCCCTCGTAAAGGCATTTCTTTGCCAGACGAGGTGCCGGGGTCCCCGCCCCCCCCCCCCCCGCCACAGGCCAGGTACCCCTGGCCTCCACATGCACCCACCCCCACGGGTGACAACGTCAGGCAGCCTGTGCACATCACACGGGTGTTTGCAAACACGTGAGCTCTGGGAAGAGGCCAACTTAAGAGAAGAATTAAGTACTTTCCACTGAGATGCTGTCCCAGCAGAAAGAACTGGTTCACAGCGGCCAACACACCAACGCCAACACCCCATGCTGCCCTCCGTTCCTCCCTTCCTTCCTCCCCCCTCTCCCTCACTGACTTCCTGACCCCTGGCCCGTCTCCAAAATCCTCCCTGATTAAGAAGGGCAGCTTCCCATAGCGGAAGTTAAAATGTCTGAGTTGACCCAACCCCACCACCAGCTGACTGAAGTTTTGGCCAGTCTCCAGGGCTCCCCAGACTCGGTTTCCCCACGGAACCCCTCTCTAGTGCTAACAGCCTGGATCCGGGCTCGCAGAACGCCCCTCCGCTCCCTGGGAAGGGAGTACGCTGAGCGGAGCAGCCTCGGACCCCGGACCCACCTTCGGTGCAGTACTGGCCCCTCCAGCCGGGGTTGCACACCTTCTCCCCCCGCTCCCCGCAGGTGAAGTGGCCGAAGGCATCATCCCGGGGCCGGCAGAAGACTGAACAGCCCTCCCCGTAGTAGTGCTCGTCACACACGAAGCGATAGGAGTACTTGAGGTCAGCACGGCCGCTGCTGTGCAGGTCCTGGGACCACTCCTCACCCACCGTCAGGTGCCTCTGTGTGGCCAGCCGGCTGATGAGCCGCTCGGGGTTTTCTGTGGGAGAGGCGCCCTGTGAGTGCTGACTCTGCACCTGGAGGCTGGGACCCGGCAGGGAGGACCACCCTGCAGGGGGGACCAGACCCTCTGCCCTGTGGCTCTGCAGAGTAAGGGTACAGGACTCAGCCACAGGCACAGGGGTTCGCAGAGTTCTGGGGTTTGGGGGGTTGTGTTTACCTGTGGCGAGGTCGTCGGGAGAATCTGTGTGCAGAGCTTCGATGATCAGAGAGAAGGTGCCCTGGGAGAAGGGGGAGACAGGGAAACTAGAACCTTCTCTTAAACTCTGAGCTGTGGGTACGCATAGGAGGCCTGTGGCTGCTAGCGACCTGGGCGGTGTTTTCACTTTCCTCAAGGAAATGGAAGAACTTTTTAAAGAGTGATTTCCTGGCGTGTTTTTACAGCCTGTTAGTACAGGATATCACGTAAAAAAAAAAAAAAGGAAAGGAAAGGAAAAGACTGCGCGGAGCAGGCGGGGCTGTCCTCGGTCTGCAGGGATGGACCCACACGGCGGGGCTGGGGTGCCACGCGCAAGGCAGGCCGCGCGACCAGCCCAACTCCGCAGGGTCCTCGGGCCTTTCCACGGAAGGGCTCGTTGGACCGGGGCTGGGCACAGAGTCCGGACAAGGGAGGGTCCGCCCCCCTCTTGGCCTCACCCGCCCCCGCTGTCACCCGCCCGCGCAGGTGCGCTCACCGGCCAGGTGAAGCCCAGCGGGAAGCGGATGGGGTTGCTGAAGGCGGGGTGGGCGCCCGTGCCGTCGGGGAGGCTGAAGGAGCCGACGCCAAGCACGGGCGTGACGGCGCTGCCGTAGGTGCAGGGCGGCTCGGGCGACACGCTGGCCTGGTAGTGCTTGAGGCACACGCGGAAGAAGGTCCTGCAGGCGCACGGCGGGCCCGCGGCCCCGCGGCAGCAGCTGCGGTCGCCCGGCAGCCCCTTCCGGTTGATGAACTCCTGCAGCTTCAGCTCGAACACCCCCGAGCTCCAGACCTGCGGGGGGAGCGGCGTGAGCGCGGCGCACCGGGGCGCGGGGCGTCCCTCCGGGTTCGCCTTCGCTCCAGCCCGCGCCGCGCGTCCTGCCCCCTGGCCCCCGGACACTCACCTGGCACAGCAGGGCCGCGACCACGGCGAGGGCCAGGGCGCCCCGGCGGCCCATGGCGCACCGCCCGACTCGCCGGCCCCCCTGGCGTCCCGCCGGTTCTCCCCTCCGAGCAGCGGCGGGGGTGCGAGGCCGAGTGCGCGCCAAGCGGCGTGGCAGGGAGGCCGCCTTGCCTGCCGGAGACCCGGACTCTCCCGGGTCTGGCCCGGCTGGGTCCAGGCCGCGGCTCCCGGGTCGCCCTGCGGCTGCGGCCCTGAGCGACGCGCGAGGACAGGGCTCGCTCGGGGGGAGATCGCTCCTGCAGCGGCAACTTTCGGTTTCCTCCTCGTGCTTTCAATCCACGAGTGGGCGAGGGTCGCCCGCTTCCTGGTTTTGTCTCAGGCGTCTTCGCAGGAAAAAGGCGAGAGAGAGGGAGGGAGGGAGGGAGAACGAGTCCAGTCGGTCGGTTCAGCTCCCGGGGAACGGCGGGGGCTGCTCCGAGCCCGGTGGGAGGCGCGGTCCGGGAATCCACGGCGCGTCGGTGATCCGGGCCGAGCCGGTCACTTGGCTGCGGCGGGCGCTCGGGAAGCAGCCCGGGCCCCCAGTGCCGCCTGGGCCGCCGCGGAGAGTCGCGTCGCTCCGAGGAGCCCAGCCGGTGCCATCCGAGTAAACACGCGTGGGGCGGGGAGGCCGTGTGAGGAGGCTCCGCGCCGCAACCCGTCCTCGCAGCGACCCGAGCCGCCGGCCGCCGGTCCCGCGGGTGCGCGCCGAGGGTCTGGCTCCGCCGGCGCCGCGCCCTTATATCTCGCCGTCCGTCCGCATGGCTAATGAGATGCAAATGAGCGGCCCCCCAATCTGGCGAGAGCTGTCACAAAGGAGCCACTTTTCCAAACCCTCCTCTCAATGGCTCGCCAAATGGTCAGTGAGCTGTAAAATGTGCAACTCCCTCCGCCCTCCCGGCCTCCCGAGTCCGCCCCCGCCCTCCGCGCAGGGCGCTCATTTACATTCCGGCGAAACGCTTGCCGCGAGGATCCCCTCGGATCCGGCGCCGGTGCCGCGGCCCGGCCTCCGTGGCTGCCTCCCGGCCACGGGCGCGCGGAGGCCCCGGGGACAGCGGGGCGCGCGCCTCCCGCCCGCCGAGCGCAACCGGCCTTGTGCGCTGGACGCAGCCGGAGAGACAGTCCCTGCCGCAGCGCTCGCCCCCGTCTCCCCGCGCGGCCGCGTCCGGAGCTCCGGGGAAGACAGGGGGGGCGAAGTTAGAGGCCCCGCTCCCCGCGGGCCGCCTTCCCGGGGCGGCCTCTTCCGAAGGCGGAGTCTCCGGGGGAGGGGGCCAGGGGCACCGCAGGACAGGAGCAGGCACCGCGGCAGAGGGTGGCGGGAGCACAGGGCAGTTTCGAGAAGTTTGGGAAGGTCTGACCTCATCCACCTCCCGGCCGACGGCGACTTTGCGTCCGGGGACGCAGGGCCCGCGCGAAGGGGGCCCGGGGGCGAGCGCGGTGGCCCGGGGACCCGGGATCCCCGCGGCCGCTGGAGGGGCGGGGTCCGGTAGCGCGTCCCCCCGCCCAGAGATACCGACGCCGTCAACGACAGCCCCTCCGCCCCTGTGCTCACGCACACCCTCCCCGCGCGCTTCCCGGCCGCCGCCACCGCCTTTCCGGGGTCTCCGGACCTCTCTCCCGGTGTCTCCCCCTCGGCCTCCCTCCGCCTAGTAAAAAGTGAGTTCGGTGTGTGTCGCTCGCGTGGCTGTCATTAGGGCAGCCTGTTATTGTGCAGCCGAATCAGTGGCTCTTTGTGCGCTCAGCTGTATGGTAATGCGGCCGCACCTGCTCCGCACAATGCGGGAGAGCTCCCTCCGCGCGCCCGGCCGCCGCAACAATGTCCGGCACATGCTCCGGGGACCTCGCCCGGCCCCCACCCGCAACCTCTGCGCAACCATCACCTTAAGAGGTTTTTACACGTCCATCAAACACTGGAACTTTTGTTTTCATTTTTTAAAAGGGAAATGAGTTTATTAGGAGGGCCGAGAGCACACGTATCACACAATGAATTCTCTAAATTGCTCTCCAGCTAGAAGGAAGGTGGGGCGCACACTCCTGCCCTGGCACCCAGCTTTGTGCGGGGCGCACTCCGAGGTCCCTTCCCACCGCTGCTCCGCCTTCACATCCCAACACACACACACACACGCGCACACGCACACACACACGCGCACACGCACACACACAGCAGCTTCCTCCGGCCACAAGGAGTGAGCCCTGGAGGTGTCCCTTGGACCTCAGCATAGCCAGGAGCGGCCGCGGTGGCCTCGCTCCAGCCGCCTTATTGGTGGGAACCGCACGCACGTCCTGGCCAAATGGGCTTTCACTGCAGCACAAAGTTTCGTGGGTCCTAAGTCAGACCGCTGTGCACAGCAATCTGAGATCTCTTGTGACGTTGTCCACTCGGGTTCCCCACTGCTGCCTGTTAGAGGAGCAGCGTTCATCGGAAGTCACGTTTAAAGCTGAGGTGAGAAAGGCAGGCTAGGACCCCACCAGAACCCCCTACTGTTTGGTTCCGAACAAATGGAAGCTTCAAAAGTGCCAGAGGCGGACAGAGGGCACTCCCAGCCCAGCAGCCTTGGGGGACTTTGCAAGGACTCACCACCCTGGCGCGCTGGCCAATCCTAATTTAATCTTGCCACCTAGTGTCAGCATCCTTTTTTCATGACATCCATGTTCCCTCTGCAACTCTGCTCCCCACAGCATGGGAACTGGTGTACTGGGGGGGGGTGCATGGTGCATGTGAGTGTGGTGCAGGTGTGGGTGTGTGTGTGCGCCTGTGCATGTGGGGGGAGGGGGAGGGGGAGGTGTGGGTGTGGGGGGGTATGCATGTGTGTGGTGTGTGGGGGTGGGGGTGTGGGGGTGCGTGTGTGTGTGGTGGGTGGGGAAGTGGAGGCTCACAGGAGCAGGAGAGACAAGAGGAAGAGTGGAGTGTGGACTCTGAATGCTCTGTGTCTCAGAGGCTGGGAGTAGACTCCGTCAAAAATGAAATATCAGGAACCTTTTAATTAGAAAATGGAATAGGAAACAGGCCCGTTTGAATGCAGTTTAGAAAACTGGAAATAAGTTCCACGCGCAAGGGCTTAAACCTTGGGGGGGGGGGAGACTTGCCCCAAATCTTTAACAAACCCCCCTCAGCACCAAGTATTTGTTAAATTGACACGGCACAGATTTCTCGATTACAGCAGCAAAGCGGAACTGAAAGGCATCGTAAAATCCATCAGAATCCTGCCCAAAGCGTTCATTCTTTTCCCACTTAATTTATGCCATGCGGTTCTGTATCGGGGAAATCAAGCAGAACGGGTCTTTCTCCTTCCTCCTCGCCTGCTCTTCTTTCCTTTCTTCTTCCCCTTCTCTCTCCTCCTCCTCCTCCTCCTCCCACTCCACGTGGGCTCCCCCTCCCTTCAGAAGCTGAGCTGAGGAGACTGTTTAACTTCGTGTTTCTATGGGAGCCTGTTGTAGTTTAACTCCTGCACACCAGTAGCTGAGATGAACAAAGGAGAAACTCGAGGTCCAACTATTCACCCTTTCTTTGCACTTTAATTTTCATTGATTGGGAAGACAAGGGGAGCCCTTGGGGACTCGGGCTGAAGGGGATGACACGCCTTTAGACGCCATCAGCCCCCTAGCCAGCCATCTGCTCCGAACCAAATGGCGTTTTTTCACTCCCTAACTGCATGTCTCTATACTCCCACAACCCAGCGCTCCGAACCCCCCAAATGTAGCCAGGAGCTTAGGCTACCGTATGTTAAATAGATTCACTCTGTGTCGGCCCTCACACCCAGTCTCCCTCCCCACACACCATAAATCCTCACCTTGCTCATTAGGAAAAAGCAGGAAACTTTCTTTTAAATACTTTTTGATGTCTCAGCAAATTCACTGTACAAAGTGAGGCTCATTAGGGCTAAGAAGGCACCAATACATCAGACACAGGAGAGGAGAGGGGCTTCCCACTGGGTGGTTTATTCCCACCAGGCACACGTAGCTCAGAGCCCGGATGGCCCAGTGGCTAGGGCAGGACCCGGCACAACCACCACAGCCGTGTTCTCTGCTTGCTGGACACCCTGGTTATTTTGCCAACTGTGCTATTAGGCCACGTGATCACACGACACATGCCCACCCTCAGCAGTGAGTGTGACCTGCACCTGTGGCCACCCAGTCTCGGGTCAAACCCGGTCCACCCAAAGGAAGGTTCTCTTCTCAGGTGTGTGTGGTGCTGGCCGTGGGCGTGGGAGGCCAGGCAGGTTGCAGTAAACAATGCCCGGACTGGGCTTCCCACTCTGGGCCAGCCACCGGTTCAGTGTTCTGTGTAAACAGGTCTGGAGACTGGAGTGGGGTTTGTGTTTTCATAGGCCATCCGAACGCTGTATACCCAACAGAGAGGTTCCCTTATTCCGAAGAAGAATTAGGGTCCTTGTTCAGAACAACAAAATACAAAACTTCCAGGAAGCAAATCTGGTGTTGGTCAAACATGCCAGCTTACTTGAAAAGGAAGGAGGAAAGGAAGGAGCCCACAGCATGTGTACTAATTAGTATGAGCATCACATCTCCACCACACACCCCTGCCTCTTCTCCAGCCACAGTCAGGCGGTTCCAGCAGCAGAGGAGGGAGCGCGCTGAAAGCCCCTGTTTGCGCCTGTACATGTCACGGGCGCTTCCTCCCTTCTTCTCCAGGACCAAGTCCCGAAGCACAGGCGCTGCTACGGGGCACACGGGCCCGAGTGTAGCGGAGACATGTTACACGTGGTTCATGTCTGGACCGCCCTGGCTGAGGATGCCTTCTAACCTACGCCAGCGATTTCAACCAGGAATTGGTCAAGCATGCAATACCTCCCTCTTCAGTCAGGGGCACTGACCTCTCTTTTCGTTTCGATTGTCAAATAAAATAAAATAAAAATGACAGCAGGTAACACAATAGCTGTCTGGTGTGAATGAATCCAAATTATATCTTTTTTGGTCAGGTCGGCAAAGAATATATTTTTTGGTGTGCTGCAGCATTTGAGTAATTAGTTTAAGTGCCATGACATGAAAATGGTTGAAATCACTGACCTCAGCCAGCCAGCCAGCCACAGCCGGAAAGAGAAGGGGCGCATCTAGCGTATATTAGACACCAGGCTTCCCTCTGGCTGGGGGTGAACAACACAGCGCACCCGGGCCGACCCTTCTGCCCCGCGGGCTGCACGCCCTCCAGGGAGGGGCGCCCCCCCCCCACACCCACACCCAGAACCGCGACCCCTGCCCGCAGGTTAGTGTGGGCGGGGGGTGGGGAGGACAGAATCCCAGGGAAAACAATCCCCTGACAGCTCCTCCAAGCCTTTCCTTTCTCATAACCGCAGGCCGGGCCGCGGAGACCGGCGAGTGGGGCCGTGGCCCCGACTGCCCCGTGGAGTGGGTCCCGGCGTGTTTCATAACCTCTCCTTTCCTCAAGGGGCAGCGGCGGAGGCGAGGGAGGAAAGAAGGCCTCAGCCCCACGTGGTTTGTTTTGTTGTTTGGGGTGCGGTGCGTTTGGGGCGCCGCCACCTGAGCGGGTGCGCGGAGCCGGGCGTGGAGGCCGCGGGGCTGCGGAGCACAGCAAAGGCATGTGCGCATTTGCATGAGAAAGGGCCGGTCGCGTGGCTCCGCGCGGCCGGGGCAGGACCGCTCGGCCCCTCCTCCCGCGCCCCCTCCCTCCCCGCGGCCCCCTCCCCTCCCGGGTCCCCTGTCTCCTCGCGTCTCCACTGCCCCCACAACCCCGTCCCCTACCCCTCGGCCGCGGCCGTCACTCCCCGAAACCGCGGATCATCTGCTCGGGGCCGCGCGCCCATCTCCATGACAAAGCGCGTGTTTACCTGGCCCGGGCCCCGCGGCGCGCCTTTGTCCGGGATCAGATGACCGCGCAGCTGCTCGGCCGCGCTCCCCACCCCACCCTCCCCCGCGGCCCTCGGTCCCTCCCGAGACAGAACGTGCCGGGCCGGCGGGGGGAGCTGCTGTACCCCCGACCCTGCACTGCAGCGCGCCGGAGGGCTTCCTGGAGGTGGTGGCGCACCTGACCGGGCGCCCGCTCGCAAGGGCTTCTCTGCTGGGCGGGGGAGGGGCCAGGTTGGCTGGGACCTGCGGGGGCCTCCCCCCGGACCCTGTCGGCCTTGTGCGGGTGTCACGCCGCGCACCCCTGCGGCGGGGGGGCGGGCTTTACGGGCGGCCCACGGCGACCCGAGGGGCTGCTGTGCGCACTGCTCTTGGGGTCCGCTAGTGCGCGGCCGAACCTCCGTGCGCCCCCGGACCCCGACTCCGGGAGGCACCGCCGGGTCACCTGCATCAGGCTTGGACCTGGACACAGAAGGCCTGTGACCAAGACAATAGAGGAGGGAGAGGAAGGGCGCCGCGGCCGGCCTGCCCCAGGCCTCGCTCTCCGGGACGCGCCCACCCGGGAGGTCGCGGGCACCTGTCGCCGGTCCCCGGGCGGCCCGTCAATCACCCGCCGGCGCCCCGGGCTCTGAAGCGCAGTCGCCAGGGAGACGCGCGCCCCCAGCGCTAACCCGGCGCGCGGCGCTCGGACCGCCCTCCCCATGGAGTGTCCCCGCCGGACCCGGGAGCCTGGGGGAGGCGGGGCTTCGGCAGCGCCGTCCTTCCCTGGCCTCCCCACCCCCTTCCTGCGAGCATCTGCCCAGGGAGAACAGATGTGGGCACCTGCGGTGACAGGCTGCATATGCTCCGTCCCATTCACAGGCATTCAGACGCGGCCACAATGGGCGGCCTTTGTGCGCGGTCACTAAATATATTAATCTGCGCTCCCAGAGCACCGGGCTGTTTAATTTTTCACCAGCAATAACATCTGATCTAATCCTTAAATCGGCTCCCAAAAGCCCGCCCTCCGCCCCCCTCTTCCTCTCTCTCCCCACCCCCTCTCCCGAAAAACGTGTGAAGCTATTCAACCTTCCACCTGTTGCCGCTGAACTGGGCGTGGGTTCCTGCAACATCTGATGGTGGGGCCGCGGTGGGGGTTGGGGGCCACTGGGCGGGGGACGCTGTTGGGCCACATAGGCAGAGCCTGGGTATGTTTGTCGGGAAAGTACACACCAAGTGCTGAGCGTGGCTTCCCAAATGTTGCGCAAAAAAAAAAAAAAACAAAAAACACGATAATTATTAAACAGCTCCCACAGCAACCCCGCAGACCCATCCCTTCTGTGTGGGTGCCTTTAAAAATGCACAAGTTCCCATTTATCTTTTTGCTTATTAAACTCTAGAGGTTTTTATAAACCCCGGTCACTAGGCCACACAGCCGAGAGGTAACATAAATCTCAGATGTAAGACTGGGACTTTTTCAGCAATTTTGCTGCATGACTCTCTTATCTGAGCATCCCTTCTTCTGTTTTGATTTGTTTTCAGCCACAATGAGTCCTTTAGTGCCATTGTGGGTGTCACAAAGCCGACGGACATCAGGCTGTGAATGAAGACAGAGGCAGTTTAAACAAACCACGCTCTTTCTTTCCTCTCCGCCATTGTAATATGAATGGGCCTTCTGCATTCGCTGCTAGGAGACCGGCTTTGCAAAGCCCTGCTCCAGTCAATGGGCTGGAGAGAAAGGGACCCCAATAAACAGCTCAAGTATTGGAGGAAAAGGAGGGCGCACACGTAGGCAAATGTTTTCCACCTTCCGATCCACACATTTTCTTCATCTCCAAAGCAGGACCTACACTAGCGCTGCGTAAGTTCCACGGTTTCCTTCCTCCTCCGCATTTTAGGTCTTCCCTCCCCTCCGCCTCCTCGCAGGGGACACAGAATGCAGACAGCACTGGCTCACCGTCAAGATTTGTTTTCAAAATGCTATTTTCTTTAGGAAAATGGGGACGGGGCAGGGGCTGTTTCTCAGTCACCACCATTCATAACTGACTGTGAAGTGCTTTCAACATGTGCGCATCTGGCTGTCGCTAGGGAAGCAGGGGCATGGCTGGAGAGTCGGGACTTTTAGAAACAATCACAAACTATCATTTGCTTTAGTGGCTCTTGGAACTGTTCCTGTGGACAGTCGCAGGTTAATTAAGGCAAGAAATGTGGCTGTTTTCAGGCTCCTAAGGGCCCAGCAGTAGTGTTTCTCCGTGGCTGGAACTAAGCCCACAGTCTAGCAAATGGAGAACCAGGCCCCTAATGGCAGTCACCCTTCCAAGCTGGGGCTGGAGTCAGACCCCACCGCACCCTGCGCTTGGCAGCAAGAAGGCCACTTCATGTTCTCCTTGTTACTCCTCCAGTCACCATCATGGGGCTGGAGGTCCAAACAGAAATGAGAGCTGCTGGTCCTATCCTGTGTCTAGCCAAGCCCAGAAACAAAGTGTACCCCTCACAAGGAACACCCGTGAAGAACCCAAGGCCTGGGTTCTGAACACCAGAACCCTCTCAGAGCCAAGGTCCACTGTCAAGGAAGACGCAGGGCTGGACCGCTTAAGTCTTGCCTCGAGCCCTGCATCCAGGAAACAGATTTGAGCCTCGCCCCCTGTTTCCTCCCGAACAGAGCAGCAAGCAAGCCTTGCTGGGTAACCCTTTCCATCGTTATCCAAATTGTGAGTGAGTAGAGACGTCTGCCTGCTCTTTTATTCTCAGAAAGAGTGTCCGTAGGATTGTGTCTTCCTTCCATGCTTGAGAGAATTCACTGGTGAGTCCACCTGTGTCTGGAGTGCTCTCTGTGGAAAGTTTTTACTTGCAAATTTCATAGAATAAATAAGGATAGCATGAAGAAATGGAGGTTACTTGGATTTTTTATTTCTTCTTTGGTCAGGTTTGGTCATTGGTAAGGTTCAAGGACTTTCTCCTCTCAACTTCAGTGCTCAAATGGTCTCCTCCTTACCCTCAGGACAGGAAAGCCGACACCCTCTTCCAAGGTCAGCCTGGGTAGTCTGTCATCTAGGCTTTGATCACGATCAGTACGGGGCAGGTTTATCCGTTTCACTGCTCTTACTCGTATCAAAGGGCCAGCCTTCTGTGTCCTGCATGTTTGCTGCTGACCTGGGCAGAACGTCGGGGCAGTCCGTGGGCTCGTCCCAAGGTTTCCTTCCTTTCAAGAATCTGCTTCTTCCTTCACTCCCTGTTGTCTCCTGTCTGAAAACAGTAAACTCATATACTTTGTCTAGTTTTCTAGTGGTTTAGAATGGAAGAACCAGTTCTGTAGGAATTATTCCTTCACGGACAGAACCGAAACAGACTTTCAGCTGCAAGGAACAGAACACCCTAACTCAGTCCTCTTAGCTATTAGAGCAGTTAAGTTTGGCATTCAAGTAATGAAAAGACATTGTCTCCTAGAACGTATAGCATTAGGGGTGGCATGGTCTTAGTAAATGTCAGTTCCACTTCATCATCAGGGCACAGGAGGTGCACTCTCTCTGCTCTACACTTGTGGCTTGTGGGTTCAGGTTTGCCCACTCCAGCCCACCATGCCTGCGGGGCCTAGAAGCCACAGCCAGACATAGGATGGCTCTCAGAGGAAGAGGACATGTTCTCTCTATATGACACTTTTTTTTATATTCCATCTAATAAAGAGGGAATATGCTAATTGACCATCACTCCATCACATAGATGGCTGCACCCACAGCTGAGGCCATGTTCCCATAAGGAGCCTAAATGAGCAATCAGCAGGGACCTGAGGCTATGCCCTCCCCTGCCCCGGTGGGGCTTGACAGGGGAACTCAGGCCAAATCCCCCACCTGGCCGGGCTTGATGGGGGACCTCAGGCCATGCCCCCTACCCGGCAGGGCTTGATAAGGGACCTCAGGCCGTGCCCCCTGCCCTGGCACCAGGGCAGAGGACCTGAGGCCACGCCCCCCGCCCGGCAGGGCTTGACGGGAGACCTGAGACTGCGCCCCCCTCCCGGTGCTGAGCCTTGACGGGAGACCTGAGGCTGCGCCCCCCTCCCGGTGCTGGGCCGGGGGACCTGAAGCTGCACATCCCCTCCCCCCGCCTGGTGGGGCTTGACGGGGAACTCAGGCCATGCCCCCCACCCAGCAGGGCTTGCCAGGGGATCTCAGGCCATGTCCCCCACCTGGCAGGGCTTGACAGAGGACCTCAAGGCACACCCCCTGGCCCGATCTGGGCTGGGGGACCTCAGGCCACACCCCCCATCCTGGCACCAGGCCAGGGGACCTGAGGCTACGCCCCCTGCCTGGCAGGGCTTGACAAGGGTGGGACTGGCCGGGTCTGGACCTAGCCCAATGTGGGGGGACTGGCCGGGTCTGGGTCTCACGCGATTTTGAGGTGCATGTGGGTGGGCGGGGACTTGACTCTGGGTCCCGTGGTAAGCCCCAGACTCTGACAGGAGGAAGGTTTTCATATACATTTTACTAATTTTCTTTCATCTCTGACACTTTTATTATAGAGAAAGGGCAAATAGCAATATTAAATTATTTCCTCTAATTAATCCCCTTTTAATGTGCACGAATTTCATGCACTGGGTCACTAGTATATACATAAAATTGATTTTTTACAGAGGGGGAGAGGGATAGAGAGTTAGGAACATTGATGAGAGAAACATCCATGAGCTCCCTCCTGCACGCCCCCTACTGGGGATGTGCTTGCAACCAAGGTACATGCCCTTGACTGGAATCGAACCTGGGACCCTTCAGTCCGCAGGCCAATGCTCTATCCACTGAGCCAAACCGGCTAGTGCTCTGTATGACACTTTTTATCAGCAGTAAAACACTTGTCATATTTGACATGAATCAACCATGTAGAAGTCAGTATGTTTTTATGTGCCTTTTTTCCTGGCCCAATTTTCAGATGGTGAGCTAGTATTTAAATAAAATCTAGGGCCTATGTGGTTGCTGCATTCAAAGAACTTCAGTTCAGGATTCAAATAAATTTAAAGCTAATTCCAAATAAACCTTGAAGGCTATTTAGAGGGTCAATTTGTTACCTAGAGAAAGCTGTCCTGCATCCACCCTTTCCCCAGGTCACCTCATCTCTGCATGTTCCAACTTCTCCCTACTTTCAACCTACAGTTTTCCTTTCCTTTCTTGTCTCCCCTATTTTCCTCTTTTACATAAATTCTTAATTCTCTGTTTTAGGTTTTCTCCCCACTGGCAAAGCTATGTGTACAATAGGGCACACGGAAGTGTCTGTGTATGTCGTAAAATATATGAATAATCACACATAAATTTTTTTTCTCCTGTTACGCTGATTTCTATGTGCATCTTTTCTTTTAGTCTCCCAGGAAAGAAATCTGCAAACAATTTTTGGGTTTTCCTTTCCTTCACTGTAGTGTATTATATAGCATTAAAACAAATTAAAAAGCCTTTAGAAAGTAACAATTGTTCCACTTACAACCACTTGTACTACCGTAGTTAACCAGTTCTTTAAACTAACATTTAAAGCGTTTTCCTTTTATCAGATAACATACTTACAAATTTCAAAATTCAAATAGTATTTCCAGATTTCTAAGAAAAAATAGCAACTTCCCACACCACACATTCCCAACCCAAATTCCTTTCTCTACATTTAACTCTGAAGTTTCTGATGTGATGTCTTTCTTTTCCAGTTGTGGGGATTGTCTGTGGACATCCTAAACTTGCAGATGAGGGTTTAACCCCCACCCCTTTTCCTAGACACTGTCAGGTCAAAGGAAAATCACTTTCTCCACCTTCTAAGTTCTTCTGGCTGAGCTAATAGTCAAATTAGCATGAGGCAGATTAATGCACAGAGAACATGTCCAGAATTTGCTATGGATGACGTGGGGGGTGCCATAAGAATAGGAGACCCACAGGTGCATTGGGTAGTTGAGGTTTATTTGCCATTTTGAACAAAGGAGGAGGCAGGGGTGTGGGATTTCAAAGGGAAAGCAGGTAATTCACAGGTAGTGGAGAACAAGCAAACATGTGGTAAACACATTCTTTATTAGGATGCTGAGGGGATGCTCTCCTGCTCTGAGCAGGTTTTTCTACCTGGATTCCTCCAGGCAGCTAAGGGGAGGGCCAGAGGTTCTTTCTGAGTCTTCTGTTTCTTAATAAACAGCTTAAAATCAACATCCCAGAAAGCATATTTTGGGGTGGCAAAACTTTGGTCTCCCTCAACACACGTTTATGAATATAGATAAAATCACCTCCCATTTCTCAAAAATAGTTATAGCATCCTTTTGATTAACTTACCATTCGCTATTTACCTTATTAAATTGTGTAATCATTATTGATAACTGAGACCTATGCTATTTATGTGTCTACTACTTATTGTCACCAAACTCTACAGATCTTTTGAAATATCCAAACACATCAAGTATTTGCTGGGTCACACTTTTCCTGGAGTTTTGTCTCCAGGGCCTCCTGCTCCCATCCAGATGGTCCTCAGCCTGCATCCTGGGTTCCTGCTCCTTCTCCATCGGGTTCCTGCTCTCCAGGCCCCAGAGAGTCCTCTTTCTTGACTTCTTAATTTTGGAGAATATTCTCCAGCATGTTTCTGGAATGGAGTATTTGGTGGATAATATTTTTGAGCTGCATGTCTGAAAACATCGTTATTCTACTCTCCCACTTAACTAATAGTCTCATTGAGAGTAGAATTCCATGTTGAAATTAATTTCTTCAGAATTTTGAAGAAAATGTTTCATTGAATTTCAGCTTCCTGAGAGTCTGTTGAGAATTTCCATGCCTTTCTGATTTCCATACCTTAAGTACGGCCCTTCTATTTCTCCCTGTGGGAACTTTCTAGGCCTTTATCACCGACATTTTGTGATGATGTCCCCTGGGGTGGACCTTTTCAGGTCTGTTGTGCTGGGCATTTGGTTTGCTTTCCACATAAGAACATGTCTTTACATCTGGCAAGTTTTCTTGAATTATTTCATGAGTAGTTTCCTCATTTTCTCTGTTCTCTTTCCTGTAATTGCTATTTTCAGATGTTGAAATTCTTAATCTTCTAATTTTCTTATGTTTTCTCTTTTCCCATGTCCTTTTCTTTTTGTTTTATTATCTAAGAGATATCAATTTTATCTTATCAACTTTTGCATTTAAGTTATTACTTCCTGAATTTTCAAGAGCTCTTATTTTCTGAATGCCTGTATATATCTTTACTTATTGATGTAATATTATCTTCAGAGACTGTAGATAATTAAGTTTTCTATAACATTTTTTCTTCCAGGTTTTTTTTTTTCTTTCAATTTTCCCCACTGTCTTCCTTGAATGTCTGTTGATCCTTGGTCATCTGTGTATATTTAGGAGGGAGGCAGAAAGGTTTTTTGGAAGCTCTGCAAGGTAGATGAGGACTGCCCCATGGCAGGACTCACTTAGCAATGAGGGGCTTTGGGCACCTGCCTCCCTTGCCTCCACTATGAGTTCAAACCTCCTGCTCCTGAAGTCCGGTATCCATGGGTCCTCCCTCACACCACCAGAATCCCTACTTCCATTTCTTTCCTAGGTTTGCTCTGTCTGTCTAGAAGTCCTCTTCTCATCCCGTCTCAGATCCCATCCCTCCTCCTGGCTCAGTTCACACATTATTTCCTTGCCACCTTCTTTATCACACATTATAGGCCTTATTCTAGGCTTCGCTTGTTTTCTAAACATTTGTCTCCCCAACCGCCCTGTGAGCTCCCTAGGACTAGAGACCATCTCACACACTTGGTGTAACCCTAGGCACCCAACCAGTAATAACTGTGGAGCACGATTTGTTGATTTTACTTAGAAAAAATATATCAACAGGAAAGGAAAGCCTGTATGCCAAATGGAGCGTCCCCTCCCAAACTGTTTAATGCCTGCATGTGGTGTCATGTCCATTCGCTAGTTCCCTGAGTGCTGGATCTGTGCTTTGGACTCCGCAGGAGCAACATTCCACGGTTTCCTGCTCCCTGGGGCTCGCGCTCCTGACACTGTGCATGAACGTGGGTTTGGGATGCACCCTAACTGGGTGTTATTGATAGCTGGTTTGTCAAAATAAATGAGATTGGTTTCAAGGCTATTTTTCTGCCATCACGCTTGGCTACCAGGATGTTCTCTTGGCTGTAGAGAAATGGGTGGCGTTTCAGGCGCAGGAGGGGGAACTGTGCACAATGCAAAGGCTGCCTGGCCTCGGAGCCCCAGGGAGCTCAGCCGAAGGTGAAATGAGGCCAAGACGTGGCCTGGAGTCCACACTCCGTCCCTCGAGACAACGCGCTGCAGGACGAGGGGTCCCGCTCACCTCGGTGCCCGCCCCACTGAGCCCTCAATCCCCGCCGGGAGCTGTCACAGCGCGGCCCACGCAGGCGGCCCTGACTGCGGACTGAGCGGGAGGCGCGGCGCCCCAGCAGCGCCCGCGGAAAGCCGGGACCACAGACGCCGCTCTCGGCCACACCGCGCGGTTTCCCAGGCAACGGGCGCGGCGCCTGCGCACCTCGCTACCCCCGCGTCTCGGCCCCGCCCCACGCCCGGACGGTCCCTGGAGCGGAAGCCTCCGAGCGGAAGCGGAAGTGCGCGAGCGGCCGCGGCGGGACCCAGGGCTTTGCTGGCCAGTCTCCGGCTGAGCTGGCGCATCTCTAGGTAGGGGAGGCCCTCGCCGTGCGGCGTCCGCGGTTCTGCGCGGTCGCGGCTGTCCCTGCCGTGAGCCCAGTGGCCGGCCCAGGCCGGGTCCAAGTTCCCGCGGCCCCGCCCGCCCTCGGCCCCGCCGTTCCCCTCCTGAGCCCGTCTGTCCGTCGCCTGTACCCCCGCCGCCGTGCTCCCGCCCCTCGGGCGACCGGTGCCTGTGTCCTCGCGGTCCGGCTGTCGCGTCACCCTCTGCGCCGCCGCTGGGTGCACCTGCCCCGTCACCTGCGCTGCCCGGGCCCGGGCCTCCGCCCTCCAGCCCTGGACCCTCGGGTCCCGAAGGGTGACGCGGGCTCGCCGCCCAGGAGCTTGCACGAGGGCGGCGTCTCCGTCGTCCGGGAGGGGGCTTTAGGCCGAGTTGGGATAGTCGGTGTGGAGAGGGGGAGGGGAAGGGGAAAACCATCCCACCCTGCGGAGGAGAGTGTGTGGGTGCCAGGTTGAGGCCGAGGACCCTTTCAGGAAGACGTGGTGGTCGCGGGGGTAGAACCTGGAAAAACCAGGAGGCGAGGTCCCCCCTCCCCCGGGAGAGGCGGGACTGCAGAGCTCTAGACGCTCGCTCCGCTGTTTCCCTAGCAGTTGGGAGATTTTATGTCTGTCAGCTTCCTTTTTTTTTTTTTTTTTCCCTTTTGCTTCTCCCAGGTCAGCGTTCCCCATTCCTTCGGCCGGGTGTGCCTGCCTCGCGTGCCCTTCCCATACTTTTTCCTGTGGGCTTAGGAGCGAGTTGTTAGAACTGAAAACTCATCCTTAGATGGTAAGTCAGAGCCTGAGGAAGTCTCTGATGAATAAATTATTTTAGCTTTAAGTCATGAATTTAAAAGTTTATGTTGGATTCTTATCCTGAAATCTGGATAAACGAGGCATCCATGTTTACAGGTCTGCACATTTTCCTCTTCTGTGACAGTGGTTGTGGTTCATTGGCCCTTGAGGGGGATTGGGGAACTGTGTGTGGGGGGGTCTCCCCAGGGGCCCAAATCTGGGTTGCCACGCCCTCGTGATCATTCTGTCAGGGCCCCAGGGACTGGGAGAACCTTCTGGAAGGGCAGATCGCTGGACTGACATGCAAAGTGTTAGGTGTTAGAGCCCTAGTGAAAGGAGTACAGACTTTGGAGGCAGGTGGGTTCCAGTCCAGCTTTACCGTTGCTGTCTGTGACTCAGGCAGGTGACTGCAGCACACACTGCGGCCTGCCCTGCTCTTCCTGCCTTTGCTGGCAGAAGTGCCTTTTCCAAGTGTGTGCACAATACTGGTAAGTGCCAGAGGGACTGAAGGGGCTGTTTGCTATGGGGCTTTCTGATTGTAAAAAGTAGCCATGTTCTTGGCAGAAAAATCATGGAACAAAGAAATGTTTTAAGTGTATGGTTTTATGCATCTTGACATATGTACACACACACACCCATGTTTCTTCTTTCTTGAATGACTCTGAGCCTTTGCTTCCCTGTTTAAAGATCCAGATCTGAGGCAGGGACTCTGTCTGGTTCACTGCCTTGTCCGCAGCTGCTAGCACATGGCCCAGAGCACAGTAAACCCGAGCTGAATGTACACTGAGCACGTGTGGGAGTGTGGGTCCCATGCCAGTGGTTCATCTGGAGGACCAGATACGGTCTCTCTACCCTCCCTAGTCTTTTGCAGTAGGAAATGGGATTCTGTATCCCTCTAGTCTTGGGGTTCTTCCAAAATAGGGAGGGTGTGGGATATTGGGCAGCCAGTACCACCAGTGTCCACAATAGCCCCTCACTTATCTCCAGTCCTGCCTGCCTCCATCCCTTCTCTACAACATAGGCAGGCAGTGCTTCTAAGAGCCTTGACTGGCATCTGCTTTCCCCTCAGATGAAGTATGAGCGCCTGTGTGGTCTGCGCCCCTTTGCTGTCTGGCCCTGCCCACTGAGCTCAGCTTGCTCCTGTTCCCTTAAACAGAGCTTCTAGCCACACTTAGCTTTTGGGGTTATTTTTTCCCCCCATTTTCCATGTTTGAGGAAAACACAAAGTTGCAGGTTAAACTATTTAATACAACAGATCATTTTAAGCACCATAGAAACATCCATTTAATAATAAAAAAGACACCTTATGGACTTCAAAGAATTTATCCCTTACTATTTCTTCTGGCCTCACCTGCTCTCCTGTCTCCATCTGGACACTCCGACGGCCATTGTGGGTCCCGGACCTGGGCTGGGTCTTCCTGCTGCGTGTTCCCCCATTCACATGCTTTGCCCTTGTCTGCCCTACAGTTAACCCAAGTGCTTGTTGCCTATGGGACATTTTCCTGCTGGAGGGCAGGGCTGTCTGTCTTGCTCCTTGTTCCATGTCTGCTGTCATTTTTGCTGAAAAGCTGCTCGCTGACTGAGTAAACCAGATTTATGTTCAGATAACTGCCCTGGTGGTGGTGAGGAGAGCTGAGTGCTAACGAGTTACAACTACAGGCTGACAGCCTGTTCGAGAAGAATTACCAGGATGTGCTTTTACTTCGCCTCAGCAGTTTCACATCTAAGATTCATCCCAAGGAAATGATCCAGGATGTGCTCCAAGATTTTTATGCATGGATGTGATTGGCATTCTTATTTATGGCATGCAATACAGGAGATGGCATAATGTTCAGTAGTAGGGTTGAGAACTCACTTCACACCACTCCGTGCACCCATTAAAATTACACCGTAACAGGTCAACCTTCTGACTTGGCAACATGTATCACCTAATAAATTAAGACACAAAATAGGTTACAGAGAAGTATGATCCCAATTTTTAAAAACAGCTAGAAATATATGTTTATTGTCCCTATTTTTGGAAGATGAGTATTTTTTTCTTTGTTCTATGAGTTTCTGCAAAGAATATGGCTACTTTATTTCTCATGGCTACTTTTTCAGAAAAAAATTTATTTCCAATGTTAAAAAGTAATCTATCTTATAAAAATCATAAGTATAATAAACCCTCACTAATATTTATATGGCTTTGTTTTAAATTTTAAGATAATTTAAGAATTTGGGGCTGGGCAGATTTTACTAAACCTGAGGCAACTAATGAGAAGTGTTTAATGAATAAATTTATAATCTAAATGAAATCACATCACACCAATTTATGAAGTTGGTCTTTAGCGCTCACTCTGTAGATAAGAAAAATGAAGCTTATAGAATAAGGTAACTTGCTCAAGAGTTTCATTGCAAGAAAGTGGAGATTAGACTCAGTGTGGTTTTATTCCAGAGCTTTTCCTTCTGTCTTCAGTGCTGCCCAGCGTCTGCCCCGTCTTCCCAGGATACAGCACGCAGGGGTCTGCCACCCGCTCCTGAGCGTCTGCATCCGCTTTGCACCAGTCTGACTCTTGGCACCAGTGGTCATGGCAGCTTGTGGGGGGTCTTCCAGGGCATCCCGAGTCTGGACACGTGTACCTGGGCACAGAAAAGTACATTGTGATAACGTCAGGCTTCCCATTTCTTGTGTGAGTAAGCTTCTTATTCTGACAAGTGAAAAAGTAAGGAAGACTTTATTCCAGACTTGCCATAGGAGGTAGAGGTGGGGCTCAACTTCAAATAGGGCAGAGGCATCTGCCAACAGGCAGAGTGAAGGATCAGCAAGAATCAGGCAGGGGATTCTCTCTCTGCACTGACTCAGCAGGATTCTTGCTAAAACTGGACTAGGCAGGGCCAGCAGGAAGCGTAAGGTCGTGCCTTTGGAGCAGAGGGCCCAGGGAGCCTGTGGGCAGCCCTCGGATGGGTGGGGACCACCTGAGTGGCAGCTGCCCTTCGCTTGCTGGCCTGGTTGTCTGTGGATCCATAAATACTCAGGAGACTTCGAGCCAACACTGTCCCACAAGCTGTCCTGGGACAAACATCTTGGAACCCTCAATCCCTGTTCATACCCTTCTGTGTACGGATTCCCCATAACTTGCTTTTATTTTGGCGGGGCGAGAGGGGAGGAAAGGAGAGAAGAAAGCAGACTTTAGATACCCCACGTCAGCCATGAGGGGCCTGCCTAGGTGGACCAAGGCCCAGCCAGCATGTGGCCATTGAAGGCTCAGAAACGAAGCATGGAATGAAAAGGACTGGTTCATGCTAGTCCTAGACTCTCGATTCCAGTAATTACAGGCTGCTGTTGTTCCTGTGATTAAGCCCCTATCGGATATCCAGGGCCCTGATTAACATCCACCAGGCACTGTTGGACTCCCAGGGTGTACCTCTGGCTTTCCTCTTCACTCCTGATGAGAGGCCAGACACTGGTGGTGTGTGTTTGTAGGTTTTTGGCTTGTGGAGACAAATGATTTGATAAAGATAAGTCCAAGGTTATGGTTTTATTGCTCTGTAGGACATGAACCTGCTTTGTCTCCAAATTGAAAGACTTGATTTAATCAACTCCAGCTCTTTCAATGCCGTCTGCACAGTGGGGCTCTGGCAACGGCGGGGGGGAGGGGGGGTACGGAGGCGGGAGGGGGAGGCACTGGCCATGTCTTAAGGAGCTGCAACCACTGGGACTGGGTGTCCTGTAGATGCTGCTCTGCACATGGGATGTGTCCAGTGGCTGGCTGTGAGTCCATTTGTCCCTATGTCTGGATTGGCTCCGGACCTGTTGGTACAGGTCGGGCGGATATGTTTTTGCTGAGGCATGCCACTCTCCATTTCTCTGTCCATTGAAAGGTTGTGAATAAAGGAGCTTCTGGACTTGTCTTCTGTCCACTTCTTCATTTACTGCAACCCAGTACCTGGGGTTGGTCTGGCTCTCAGGACAAGGAGGCCGTTCCTGGCAGTGAGGCTGCCTCTGGGATGGCTCCTTGTGTGCCTGCCAGCTGCTCTTCCGTGAAATGTCTGGCACTGGTGCTACTTGAGGACACGGGCCTACTTGTTACTCTCCCTCTGCCCACACTTGGAGTCTGTACACTTGGTGATTGCTGACCTCTCTTTATACACCTGCCCTTTGATGCCTTCATTTACTCATTCACAAATACTGGCCCTCGCATGGCAGACACTGCTGGTGTCGGTGTGACAGTGTCGTCTGCCCTGGAGGGGCCCACATTGAGAGAACTGTTTCCCAGGCTGTGTTCTGGGCAATAAGACTCCTACCAAAGGAGACATAACTTCTGTTTTCTTTCTCAGCAATGAAAATTTCCTTAGAGTTTACAGGCAGAGTAAATTATATATACACATATATATTTAAATAATCTTCAATAGTAGAGAATGAAAAAACTTCAGTATTACTCTTACCAATAAAAGGCTTAAAAATAAAAAAAAATTGTTTAAAAAGGTAATGGCCACAAACAAAATTATCTTTTTATTTTTTAATTAATTTATTTATTTTAAATATATTTTACTGATTTTTAAAGAGAGGAAGGGAGAGGGATATAGAGTTAGAAACATCGATGAGAGAGAGACATCCATCAGCTGCCTCCTAAACACCCCCCACTGGGGATGTGCCCGCAACCAAGGTACATGCCCTTGACCGGAATCGAACCCGGGACCCTTCAGTCCACAGGCTGACGCTCTATCCACTGAGCCAAACCAGTTAGGGCAAAATTATCTTTTTAAAAAATATTTTTTAATTCTCACCAGAGGATATGTTTTTTATTGATTTTAGAAAGAGAAGAAGGGAGAGAGAAAGAAATATCCTTGGGTTACCTCCTATACACCCCAACCAGGGATTGAACCCATAACCTGGGTGTGTGCCCTGTCCAGGAATCAAACCTGCAACCTTTTGATGTATGGGGCTATGCTCCAACTGCTCAAGCCACCTGGCGGCCAGGGCCACAAAATTATCTCTTGAAGCATTTCATTTCCCACCACTCTGCCTGTGTTGAGAGGTGGTGGTGTGGTGTGTAACATACTGAGCTGAAAATGGAAGGCCACTCTGCTGTCCCAGGTTCCCATATCTTTGTGTATCCGAATTTTTCTTTGCAAATGCCACACAAGAGCACATTGTAAGGTAACATTCCTGAGGTAGTTTGTGATTCAAAATGGGAGAGATTGGCAGTGTGAAAAACAGGAAAAAACAGTGCGTGTTTAATTAAAATAGTGAGCTTTTCATTGCTGGGGTGAGAAAGGAGGAAAAACATTTGAATGAAATCAAAGCAGAGCTGAGCCCGACTCTGTAAAATAAAGAGGAGAGTGTTTTTGGAAACTCAATGTTGTCACTTGCAGTTTTAGTAGAAAAATGCTTGAAACAAAAATCCTTTTTGTTGTTGAGGGAAGGCAGCCAGCCCAAACATGGTGGGCGGCTGCACAGATGGGGGCCCCGCCTGTGGGAGCTGGGGGTGAGGGAAGGGTCTTCTGTGCTCCTGGCTGCCTGCGGGTCTGGGGGCGGGGGGCAGGGGGGGCGGTCGGCAGCACCCAGCCGGGAGCCTGATGAAAGTATGGAAGCCTAGTCACAAAGCTTGTAATTTACTTTTGCTTCCTCATTGTCAACAAATCTGACAAGCCTGCTCTTTTCAAAGCTAGGCATAGAATAACCGCCTGGAATCAGACAAGCCCTTCAACACCCTTTCCAGACTGGTACCTAGCTGCCGCTGGAGTGTCATAAGAAAAACCCCTCTGCTTCAGAAATAGGGTGTATCCTTCCTAGATGTGGGATCCATGCCTGGAGGTCCAAACTGCAACCACCTTCTCGTTGAGATGATAATCAGAAGTCGCATAACTTGATAATGTCCCAAGATCAACGCCTGTTAGTCTAGTAAGAGCTCTAGGTGGTCTTGGTGTGGGCATGCATGTGTTCCATTATGTTTAATAACGTAATGAGTAAGAAAGACTTCTCTACATTTCAACATAAATGTGTATTATATCCATTCAGTTTTTATGTATTTCTCCCTTGATGGCCATTAAACAGGTAACTTCAGATTCTAATGGGGCCACTGCCCATCCACAGGCAGTTCTTAAATGATCACCAGTGCCCGTGCCTTTTCCCTGAGAGTCTGCTTACAGCTTCTTTATCTGTGACGTGGAGTCAGATGCGCACCTGTCAGGTTGTTGTGGAGATGGAGGTTTGTGTGGCACGCGCAGTGGTATGGTGGGAGCGCGCTCCCTGTGAGGAGTCTTCGCTGGCGGACGGGTTGCAGCCACTGGTGGCCACTGCGCTCAGGCCTAAGCCCTGGAGAGGCCCGCTTGTCCTTGTGTTGCTTTTGCATAATGAGGATTTTTGTTTGTTTTATCAAAGGACACTAAGCCCTGATGAAGTAAAGAAAACCAAAGTGAAAAGAACAGGCAGGCCATTAAGATAAAGACGTCATCATGGAGTTTTTCTGACCTCCTCAAGTCATGCCTTATATTACGTCTTTTATTATAGAAGGGCAACTTAGGACACAATGCTCTGCTTGGGTTTGGTTTTGTTTTGTTTTTTAGATTTTGAATTCTAACTCTCTGAACTAACTACATTGTATGTTTTCACATTTTAGAAAGGGCAATTTCCCATTCAGTGTTATTCACCATCTCAGATGTTATACACATTTGCCTTAGTAAACTTTTTAAAAAATGTATGTTTTTTATTGATTTTAGAGAGAGGAAGGGAGAGGGATAGAAACATTGATGAGAGAGAAACATAGATCGGCTGCCTCCTGCACGCCCCCTACAGGGGACTGAGCCCACAACCCAGGCATGTGTCTTGACCAGGAATTGAACTGTGACCTCTTGGTTCATGGGCCAATGCTCAACCACTGAGCCACACCGGCTGGGCCATAGTGAACTTTTATTTACTGTGTTTTTTTTTTACCTGAGGTTGGAGAAGGCTGACTTAACATATATGTGGATTTCTAGACTGTGCAGGTGGGCAATGCCCTTGACACCAGTGTTGTTCAGGGTCAGCTAGTTCTCTTTTCAACCCCTATATCGAGGTGTAGTTGACATACAGGAAACTGCACAGGCTTAGAGTTTATAGGTAACACGTGTTCACCCATGATATCATCACCACAGTCAAGGTAATGAATGGAACCATCACCCCAAAAGTCCCCTTTATAAATCCTGCCCTCTCACCTGCCCCCACCCAGATGCTCTCTGCCACTACAAATGAGCTCAGCTCTCAAAGAACCAAAAATTATATTCAAATGGAATCATAATGTGTACTTTTTTTTTTTTTTTTTTTTGATCTGGCTTCTTTCACTCAGCAAAATTATTTTGAGAAATATTCATTTTTGTTTTTAGGTTTTCAGAGTTAACTTCTATTTGGGTTCCTAGATGGAAAATAATCCTTTTTTGAAAACTGTTAGCCTGTTTTGAATCCAATTGAGAAATCTCTTGAATAATAGTCTTAGCTAAAATCTTAAAAAGAAGCTACACTGCGTTGTCTTTGAAAAGTCCAACTCAAGTAATTTACACTTAGCTAAAGTTCCTCACGTGTTTTTGTGGAAAACTTTAGGCTCCTGATAGAGAATGGCTATTCACCATTGTCTGTGTGGGCTTGGTAAGGTGCCATAATAACTGGTTTCCTTTCCTTTCCAGATCCTTCTGGGAGGTCAGTCATGGGTGTGAGAGGCTTGCAGGGGTTTGTGGCAAGCAGCTGCCCACATGTATGTACAGCAGTGAATTTCAAAGAGCTGGCCGAGCAGCACCAAAGCAAGCATCCCGGATGCACTCCCACCATCGTGGTGGACGCCATGTGCTGTCTCAGGTACTGGTATACCCCTGAATCATGGGTTTGCGGCGGCCAGTGGAAGGAATACTTTTCTGTCTTGCGAGATTTTGTGAGAACTTTTACAGACGTTGGCATCAAGTTGGTGTTCTTCTTTGATGGTATGGTGGAGAAGGAGAAGAGAGATGTTTGGGTGAAACGGAGACTCAAGAACAACAGGGAGATTGCCAGGATTTTCCATTATATCAAGACGCACAGGGAGCAGCCCAGCAGGAGCATGTTCTTCATCCCCTCGGGGCTGGCCATATTCACGCGGTTTGCTCTGAAGACGCTGGGTCAGGAAACACTGTGCTCCTTACAGGAGGCTGACTATGAGGTGGCTTCTTATGGCCTCCAGAATAACTGTCTAGGGATCCTCGGAGAAGACACCGACTACTTAATTTATGATTCCTGCCCCTACTTTTCAATCAGTGAGCTCTGCCTGGACAGCCTCAGCACCGTCATGCTCTGCAGGGAGAAGCTCTGTGCAAGTCTTGGCCTCTGCCTGGCAGACCTTCCCCTTCTGGCCTGCCTGCTGGGCAACGATGTCGTCCCGGAAGGCATGTTTGAAACCTTTCGGTACAAGTGCTTGTCCTTCTATACCTCTGTGAAAGAGAACTGTGACAGGAGAGGCAACGTCATCTTAGCTGTAGCAGACCACATAGCTAAAGTCCTTCGCGTATATCAAGGTGAGAAAAAGCTGGAAGAGATGTTACCTTTGGGACCAAACAAAGCTCTTTTTTATAAGGGGATGGCATCATATCTTTTACCAGGACAGAAATCTCCATGGATTCCCCCAAAAGCCAAAGCTATAACAACTTTGGACAAGCAGGTAGAATCCGTGAGTTCGGACCCTGAATCCAAGCAAGAAAGTCCTGAGAGTTCAGACCCTGAATCCAAGCAAGAAAGTCCTGGGAGTTCAGATTCTGGATCCAAGCAAGAAAGTCCTGTGTGTACAGACCCTGAATCCAAGCAAGAAAGTCCCATGTGTACAGACCCTGAGTCCAAGCAGGAAGTTCCCATGTGTACAGACCTAGAATCCAAGCAGGAAGTTCCCATGTGTACAGACCCTGAGTCCAAGCAGGAAGTTCCCATGTGTACAGACCCTGAATTCAAGGAGGAAGACCCCATGAATATGGAGCCTGAAATCAAGCGACAAGTAACCATGGTTTCAGACACTGAAATCTTAAAGGTAGGTAGATACGCCCACCCTAATGTAAGACGGCCTGATGGAAATGCATCCATCGAGGCACTGGTCAGTGAATAGTGACAGCCTGCAGTAGTTAAGGTGCTGTGGGGATGCAGAATAGGACCCAGGAGTTCAGTTAGGAAGTATGACGTAAGCCCTGAAAACTCACATTGTAAACCATATTTGACATTGTCACATGACTGTTCCAGAAGAGGGCTCTGAAGGAGAGAGATCCCTGTGGGTTAAGGGATAGAGAGAAGCTCCCAGAGACGTAGAGTGGAGCCAGACCTCAATGGGGCTGATGTGCTTCAAGCAGGAAAGACTGTATAGTTACCAAAATTTAAGATTTCTCGGTAGGGTCACTATAACTTCCTAGATTAATTGGTCAGAATACCAATTTGTTTGAAATAAAAGGAATCATAAATGGTGGAAGAGGGAATAAGGGGGGCAATTGGGAGCTATTGCTTTAACAGGGTCATGAAATAAATAACATTTCTGATAGATTCTATGTCAGAAGGGGCACATAGGGAAATGGGTCACTTCTGATGATCTTCAGTTGGGTAGAGTATCAAGTAGTAGCTCTTTAACATACTTTTTTTTTTTTTAATCTTACCTTAAAGCTGCTAGCTTGTCACTCTGTCGTGATTTAAAGACATTTTAGTGAGGGCGGGCGCAAGGTGAAGGGGATTAAAGTGGAGGAAAGGAGGACATGTGTAATACTTTGAACAATAGAGATAAAAATTTTAAAAAGACATTTTAGCAGTGAAATGGACATCTTAGTAGTCTGTCTAGCCTTATCTATACTAATAAAAGGGTAATATGCTAATTAGATAGGAAGACCTTCCGGACGTCCTTCCGAACAAAGCCATGGTGATGGGGCCGAGGCAGAGGTGGTTAGGGGCGATCAGGCCAGGAGGGGAGGGCAGTTGGGGGCGATCAGGCCAGTGCCGGGGGTAGTTGGGGGCGAGCAGGCTGGCTGGGGGGGGCCAGTTGTGGGCGAGCAGGCCGGTGTGGGGGGGAAGTTGGGGCAATCAGGCAGGCAGGCTGGCAGGTGAGCAGTTAGAGCCAGTGGTCCTGGATTGTGAGAGGGAAGTCCGACATCCCCTAAACCGGGATCCCCTAAACCGGCAGTTGGACATCCCCTGCGGGGTCCCAGATTGGAGAGGGTGCAGGCTGGGCTGAGGGACATGGATTTGGTGCACCGGGCCTCTAGTATAGTAACAGTGACACTCCCTGAGCACATAGGATGTGCCAGCCAGGTGCGTTTCCTGTTACCTCTCTCAACCCTCAGTAGTGTTGTGAGGCTGCCACTTTGATTCAATGTATTTTATATATGAAGAAAGTGAGGAGTAAAGAGATTAAGACTCAAGTCTGCAATAATGAATCAACATTACTAGTGTGTATGAACAGCGAGACAATCTGATTCACCGAGTTTTTTATATTCCAAGTTATCCTGATGCCACGTTTTAAGTGCCGTTAGCTGTAGACCATTTAGACTTAAATTTTGGGTAGTAATGTAGATGAATTTTTTCCTGCAGTAATAAAAATGTTCTTCACAGGAGAATAAAACCTGCATGTAGGTTTATAGCCTTTCTGAGTTTAGTTCTTATTTGATAAGAAAGTGGAATCATTTAAATCATCCATCTCTTCACCTGCCATCAGATTATTGAGCAAAGGAATGAATGTGACCAGCATCTCCTCCCAAGGAGTTTATAGTTTATAGTTCAGTGGGGAGATCAGACACGGTCACCTCTGCAGGGTCAGTGTGAGCCGAGTCCCATGAGGAGGGGGCGACACTGAGGTGAGCCCTCAAGGGAGAGGGGCTGGTAGCTCAGGTGCAGGTGGGAGAGGGTTGAGCATTCCTGGGAGCACTGAGGGTGTGCACTGGGGCTGGGGATGGCAGGTTCTCTGAGGCCAAAATACTTTGTGGGGGGAAGGGATTGGGGCCTTTACTGTAAAGGGGCCTTGACGATTAGTGTGAAGAACTTGCTTGGAGGAGGGCAGTGGTTGGACCTGCTTGCAGATGGTGGGGAAGAGCGAGACTGGCTGAGATAGGTCGGGCAGAGCCTTTCCCAGCATCCTTACTCTCAGGTGGACAGAGGACCATGCTGCCGAGTCAGCAAGTCTGGCAGGTGCTTGGGGCTGGAGAACGGGGAGCAAGAAAGCTCTCAGCCAGAAGCCCAGAAGACAGGAAACACAGACGCCAGTTTGAGTTTGGGGGACAGTTATTCCTTGCTGTGTGCCTTAAAACACTGGTGGGTGACTTAAAGGTGCTGACTCTTTCTGTTTGAATGTCCTTTTGTTTGCAAGGAGAATTCCATTGTGTCTCAACTTTGAGCAGGTTGCTAGAGCCCATCACGTCCAGGCGGAGAGCTACCTGGTGTACAACATCATGGCCAGTGGGGAGATTGAGTGCAGCAACACCTTGGAGGATGCCCTGGACCAGGCCCTGCCCAGCCAGGCCTTCGTCTACCGCCCCGTGCGGCAGCGTGTCTACTCCCTCCTGCTGGCGGATGGCCAAGGTGAGTCCTTGTGACAGTGCAGGGCACAGGCGGTTTCTGACGCTGGCCGCTGAAGACACAGATGCAATTAAAACAGGGTTTGTTCCTCAGTGAAGGCTGTGGTGGGATACCCCCGACATCCGCATAAAGTGAGGTGAAGGCCCCAGGCCTCTGAGTCTACTCAGCCAGCAGTTGGCCCGCAGTCATTAAAAAAGAGCCTTGTTTCTATGAAGTGTTGGTGGTTATGCCTTAAAGGACTGTGCTTTTTTGAATGTGAAAGCCCTTTCCTCTGCAGAGAGGAGCTGTGTTTATCATTAGGAGACAGTGTCTACTTACTGTTCCTCAAAATGAGATATTCATAAAATATCATATAAAATCTAGTATATCGTATTTTAAAATACAAACAAATTTTTCCTTTAGGGTATTTGTCATAAGTTTACGTGTCTCCCCATCTTTCTGTCCATTGTGCAGTAGCAGCGAGTATAGGGAGAGGACATCAGTGGCCAGGGCAGTAACCTGGGATACCTTCAGCACCGAGCAGTCCATCAGGCCCCAAACCCTCTCTGAGGAATGGTTTCGGGGAGTGAGGGGAGGAGAAGAGCATGCAGGTAGTGTCTGTCACCTCACTCACCTGAGAGGGGCCGACTGTACCGTCATATCTGACATGAGGTGATGAGGAAGAAGCTGCTTTAAAAACAGAAACAAACCTATGTAATAAGCTTTGGGGACAGATATTTAATTTTTTTCTTATATGGCTCTTTCTGAACATGAATGATTGCACATTGATGATTTGAAAAGATATTTTCATCATGAAAAGAATTTACATTATAGAATAATATTTGCCTCAAATTATTTTCAGAGTACAGTTGGCCCTTGACCAAAACAATGCAGGAGTCAGTCAGGGGTGTCAACCCCACACTGAGTCAGAAATTCACCTACAGCTAGAGTTGGCCTGCATCCTCAGATTCCTTGAAAAAATGGGGGTTTGAACGACCTGGGTCCACTTACTGAAATGTGCATATAAGTGGACCTCTGCCGCTCAAACTCACTGTTCAGGGGTCAACTGTATTCTGTTAAATGAAGTTAAAATACACGCCCGGCCAGCGGGGCTCAGGGGCTGAGCGTTGACCCATGAACCAGGAGGTCACGGTTCGATTCCCTGTCAGGGCACACGCCTGAGTTGCAGGCTCAATCCCCATTGTGGGGTGTGCAGGAAGCAGCCAGTCAGTGGTTCTTTCTCATCATTGATGTTCCTCACCCTTCTCTCTGAAATCAATAAAAATATTAAGATAAAATAAAATATAGAGGTTTAGAGTCCAGGTGCCTTTACCTCCAGGGCACAGACTGAACACAAGGCACAGGCTCTGCACGGTGCGCTGAGCCGAGAGTCACAGGCACCGAATCGATACCTTGACATTTCGAGTCCCTTGTTGTGGGGACGATGTGGGTAACGACCTGCTGGACACTCCACATCTGATGGTGTTGGTGTGGCTGGTTGGTATCACACCTACATGTATGTTCTAGTTGAATACATGGTATTTGGATGGCTAGACAGCGCTGTGCCAAATTTGGGAAGAACCCTGCAATCACTCACCCCTTAGCCCTCCCTGGCCTTCTGCCGGTGTTTCCAGATTCTAATTCTGTCTCTGAGTCTTAGTCTCCCCACCGATCATAGGAGAAGCTGCTCCTCCACGTCCCAGTGGCTCCTGGTGTTGGCGCAGAGCCCAGGGGAGCCGTGCCTCTGACAGGGTTCGCTGTCCTGTTGCTGGGCATCCTCCTCACTTTGCCCAGTGGGCTGGGCAGGGCTGCTAGTCCGATGGGCACTCAGCCCTGTGGTACATAGTCAGTGTCCAGCAGGCCTGGCACCTTTGCAAAGTGCCTGCAGGCCATCCACTCATTGAAATCCTAGATACTGACCTAAAAGGTAATAAAAAAAATACGCAAAAAAGAATGGAAAGTTACTGTTTTTTAAAGACCATGAGCACACACAATTGTAGATTAAACAGCAGTATAAAAATATTACAGAACTATAAGGACATACATATGCATATGTTTTTAATTTTATTTTATTGTTGACAGTATTACAGATGTCTCCCATTTTCTCCCTTTTTGCCCCTCCCCACCCAGCCCAGGCCTTTCCCATGCTATTGTCTGTGTCCATGGGTTATACAGATATGTTCTTTGGTTAATCTCTTCCTGTCCCCTCCCTTCTAACCCTCCCTCCGAGGTCTGTTATTCTGCTCCATGCATCCATACCTCTGGACCTATTTTGTCAGGTTTGAGTTTTTTTTTTTCCCTTTAGAATACACTTATAAGTGAGATCATGTGATACTTGTCTTTCTCTGACTGGCTTGTTTCGCTTAGCACAGTGGTCGGCAAACTCATTAGTCAACAGAGCGGCAAACCGCGGCTCGCAAGCTACAGTTTGCCGGCCACTGGCTTAGCATAATACTCTCCAGGTCCCTCCATGCTGTCACAAAGGGTAAGAGATTCTTTTTTACAGCTGCATAGTATTCCATGGTGTGAAGGTACCACAGCTTTTTTATCCACTCATCTACTGATGGGCACTTGGGCTGTTTCCAGATCTTGGCTACTGTAAATAATGCTGCTATGAACACAGGGGTGCATGCATTCTTTCTTATTGGTGTTTCAGGTCTCTTAGGATATAGTTCCAGAAGTGGGATCACTTGGTCAAACAGAAGATTTTATTGATTTTTTTACAGAGAAAGGGAGAAGGATAGAGAGTTAGAAACATCGATGGGAGAGAAACATCGATCAGTTGCCACCTGCACACCCCCTAATGGGGACGTGCCCGCAGCCAAGGTACATGCCCTTGACCGGAATCGAACCTGGGACCCTTCAGTCCGCAGGCTGATGCTCTTTCCACTGAGCCATACCAGTTAGGGCCAGAAGATCCATTTTTTAATTTTGAGGTAACTCCGTACTGTTTTCCACAGTAGCTGCACCAGTCTGTCTTCCCTCCAGCAGTGCACGAGGGCTCCCTTTTCTCACAGCATTTGTTTGTTGGTTTATTGATGGTAGCCATTCTGACAGGTGTGCGGTGATACTTCATAGGACAAATATTTAAAAAAAAAAATTTTTTTATTGTTTGAAGTATTACAAATAGTACATATGTCTCCTTTCTTTTTTTCCATTGACCTTCCCCCGGCCTCCCCTACCCCCCAGTACATGCCTTTACCTGCCCCCCCGCCCCCGCAGTGTCTTGTATCCATTGGTTATGCTTATATGCATGCGTACAAGTCCTTCGGTTGCTCTCTTACAGCCCCCCCCAACCTCCCCTGCCTTTCTGCTCACAAATATATTTTTAAAAATTCTAGAAGATTGTTACAAACTTGACAATACCAGTAATTGAGAGGTTGAAGTCCACATTGCTGCTGCTTTTTTTTTTTTCTTAATACATTTTATTGATTTTTTTACAGAGAGGAAGGTAGGGGGACAGAGAGTTAGAAACAATGATCAGCTGCCTCCTGCACACACACCCCCCCCCCGCCCCCCGCCCGCCACCGGGGATGTGCCCACAACCAAGGTACATGCCCTTGACCAGAATCGAACCTGGGACGCTTCAGTCCGCAGGCCAACGCTCTATCCACTGAGCCAAACCGGTTAGGGCAGTCCACGTTGCTTCTTGCTCTCTTTTGCCCCATACACCCCAAATGTGCCCCCAGACCCAGATCGGGAGAGAGTTGGGCGGGGAACACGTGACCTGGCAGGTTTCTGAGGGGGAGGTGGAGGGTGCACAGTCACCCATGCTGCTCCCGGGGAGACATGTCTTGGCTGCACTTGGATTTGACAGAGCGGCGTGTGTCGGGATGACAGGAGCAGGATTGGGCCTCCTTCCATCTCCATGCGATGTCCCAGCGGGAGGGAGAGGAAAACAGCAAAGAGCTTTTCTGAGAGGCCTGCCTTCGCTCATTGACCTCAGAGCCCAGCCAGTCGAGCTCCAGGGAGAGGCAGCCTTTTCTTTAGGACTGCCAGGCTGTTTCCTCTTTGCTCTCTCTTTATATATAGGCATCAGGAGTATTTCCTCTTAATTCAGACAAACCAAGTTAGCAAACATGTCTGCTATAATTTCAAAGTGATGACAGATCAAAACCTCTGAAATAAAGTGGTGCCACAGAGAATGGCCAAACTCTAGGGTTTTCCAGGAAAATGGGTTTATTGTTCCTTGAAGATCTCAGATAACACTTTGCATCTGGCTTGGGGGTTTTGGAAGGCGTGGAGCTGGGGCTGTCTGAAGGAGGGGTGATCCAGTTAAAAGTGGAAATGGTGCCATCTGGATGTTCAGCGTAGATGAGGACAGTCTGCCCACTGCCAGACGATCCTGGTGAGTGCAGCCTCTGCCCTCACCTCTTGTAGCAGGAGGCACACAGGGTCTGTGTAGCCACCTGACCTGTTGCCTGTGACACAGAAGAACATGCCGAGGGGCCTGGTGCTCTTTCCCTGCCTCCACCTGAGGACAGTAGAGGGGAGTGTCTGATGCTGGGAAGCGCGGGAGGCAACAGGCTCCAGACAGGAGGAAGCACTACCTCCGCTTGGAAGGGTCCCTGGCAGAGCTGGGTTTGGGGACGCTTGGCCCTCACGCATCTACTGATCAGCCGTCTTTCCTCAGATGGCGCCAGCTGCCCGCCCGTCCAGGAGTGGTTTGTGTACTCTGGGAACCCGCTGACACACCCGGACCTCGTCAGGCCTCTGCAGATGAGCCTCCCAGGTACAGACGGCCTCGGTCAAGCAGGTCCCTGATTGTTCCCCGAGCGGTAGAGTGCAGGATTCCCCTGGAGACACATTTTCCAGAACTGCACACGCACTAGTGGCCAGTTCAGTGGGCCCGGACGAGGGCCTCTGTTCCTCACAGCAGAGGGAGGGCGGCTCGCGGACCTGCGTGCCAGCCTGCTGCTGGGCTCCGCTCGGTTTCAGACAGAGCCCATCACCGCTGGACCCCAGCCTGACCCTCTGAGGGTCAGCTCTTCTTCCCACTACTGAGAGCATATTTTAATTCATGGAAAGTTATTTTAACTGAAAGAATACGTTTCCTTTTTTACGAGAGGCATCTGCAAACATGTAATGAGAGGGAAGGAAAAGCACGTTCACCCACAACGAGCTGAAGCGAATCCTTGCTCCCTACAAGTTGCAGCACCTCTGTCTGCTGTCTTCCTCGGCGCTCTTGTGTTGTTGTGATCCAAGTTAATGAGCAAGCTTTTCTTTTCTTTGACTTTAATAATGTAAATGCATGTATAACAGACAAAAATGAAGCACTGAAAGTTACACGTTAGGGATTTATTTCCCAAAGCATGGGGCCCATGGGAGCCGGTGCACGTTGTGGCTCCGTAGCCAGCAGGACAGCCGGGCAGTGTCAGGCTCGGCAGCTGGTCCTGTTGCTCCCTGGAGTTTGGAGGCTGCTGGGCAGGGTGGAGAGAGGGACGAGGTGAGCTGGTGTCTCAGCCCAGCACTCCTGAGGGCAGCGCCTGGGAACGTCCTCCAGAAAGCATTCTTAACCCTGCGGGCACCGCGCAGGGAGGAGAGAGCCGTGCCCTCAGAACACGGAAGCGCAGTGCTGTCCGGGAGATGCATGTGCGCTGGCCTTCAACCCAGGACTCTGCTGACATTCGCCTCTGGTCCCTAAGCTTTAGAGCCCCGGTGTCAGGAGAGGAGGCTTGTGTCCTTTGCTCTCGCACTGTCTTCCTAGAGAACCTCGCTGGTGCGGAGGCTGATGTCATGGACTCCGTGGACTTTTTATGCAGGGGGAACGCCTAGTTTGAAACTGCTGTGGCTGAACCACGAGCCCGGAACCCAAGCACGGCGCGTGGAGGTGCTCCTCGCCTGCTTCGACCTCTCCTCCTCGAGCGAAGAGCTGCAGGCCGTGGAGAGCCCCTTCCAAGCGCTGTGCTGCCTCCTCACCTACCTGTTTGTGCAGGTAACCTGGGCTCCTTGTGGCCGCTCAAATGCTCTTACTTTTGGCCTCCGTCTCACGTGAGAGGCAGCACTCGGTGCAGCCAGGCGGTGGCTGCATCACCGTCCAGTGCTGGTCCTTGAGCGCCGGCTCTGCCGGGCCTGCCTTCCGACTAGAGGAGCATGCAAGTAACGGGCTTGGGAGCCCTGCTGCCCTTTGGTTCTGCTTCCAAAGCTTCAGGACACGGAGGTCCTTCTGTTGTGTGACTGCTGGGTGGTCCTTCCTTTCCTGGGCACGGGGTGCAGGGGAGGGCCCAGCTCTGAACTGGCCCAGCTGTCCCTCAGCAGGTCTGCGCTGCTGGGAGAGTGACTTCAGCTTTCCTAAGTCACAGCCAGCCGTTCCTCTAAAAGTCGAGCATGTCCCTTCACGTTCTCGGCTGAGAAGGAGATAACAGCTTCCTCCTGCAGCCTGGGACAATCCCGGGGTAGAAGGCGTGGGGAGTGCTTTGTAGGAGCGCCTGTGAGAAGGCTGCGCTCGCCGTCCCCATCGCCATCAGTCCTCGGCCCGCTGCGGGGGTCCCTGTCAGACCCTTCAGCGGGCTGGACAGCTCCTTCCTCATTCATTTTATACTTAGTTTACATATGAAAATCACAAAAGCCAGTAAAATGATTTGCCATATTGGTAGTTTTCCACACACACACAGCAGTGTCCATCCCCACCTCCCTGCCCCCACTGTCCTACTTTACATTCACTTCTGTCTCCGTTGTCCCAACCACAAGAGCAGAGGGTCTGTGTCTTTAGCCGCAGAACTGTCTCATAACCTCCCCCTCCAGGCCATCTGTCTTTGGCTCTGATCTTGGGACTATTGGGCATAACCATGCGTTTTACTTGCCTGGAGTGGGAAGTCGTGTGATTCTGTTTTCAATCTGAATTCACTTCATGAATAGCTGAGTTGCATTTCAGGGACCTCCCCGCTTCCCGGCCTCAGTGCCTGCCATGGTGTCCCTGGAATAGCGAGGTCCAGACTGTCACTCACGGGTAATTATTGCCCTAGGTCAGTCTGCTAAGAAGGTGCACTTGTAGAATTCTCACATGTCCATATAGCTGTGCTTAAATTAGATGCTTTTGGGTGTGATTTAGGATAAAAGTATGTTCTGTTCAGTGTACGAACTGCACAGAAACTAGTCTGGGAAGAGTCTCCGTGAGGGCACGTGCATCCCAGAAAGGGCGCTTAACCGCTAGCAGAGCCGTGCTCTCCCTGTGACACTACAGTGTCGTGTCACTAAGAGTCTGCAGTGTAGACTTGTCCGCTGTAACTGGCGGCTGGATGTGGGCGGTGAAAAAGCAGGGCAGGCACAGTGCCCCAAGGGCCCTTTTTAAACCACCTTCTTCAAACGTGGCTCAGGGCAAGAGGTGGCAGCACATGCCCCAAACCCAGGTTAATGCAGAGGTGGGTTGTGGATTAAAACGACTTCCTCTGCTGGGACCCGCATTTGCAGAGGGTGGGGGGGGGGGTCTTCTTTCTTGCTCACGAGTACCACTTCTCTTTAGACGGTGTTTCCCCTGAGATGAGCAAGTTGTTATTTACACAAAGGCAACAACTGCTCCGGAGTAAAAATGGAATAGGCAGGTGACGGGGTCGGGGGAGGCAGGCGGAATGTTCAGAGCTAGCAACGTCAGTCTCCCCATGCTGGGTCTTCCACAGGGCGCACATCCTTTTTGGAGGAGCTCCCAGGTCTTTCTGAGGGGGTCATTAAGCTGGTCCCGGCCCCTCCCCTCCCTTGAGGAGGCCCGTGGAGTCTGCGTCCATCATGGCTCTTGACTCCCCTCCCTGCCTCCACATTTCTGCCTCCTTGTTTCTCCCTCACACTCTTCCTAGACCTTTCATTCCATGAAGGATTGGCGGGGACTCATATTTTGAGGGTCCTGATTTCCTTTAAATTGGGATTCGAAGGCACAAGCTTCCCCTGGGGCTGCTGAGGGTGCGTTCTCATCCCAGCCCTAGCCGCCCAGTGAGGCCGTATCCTCCATGTGATGCTGTGCTGGCTGCAGGCTCTCTGTCCAGCTTGGCCTGGGGGGAGAGGCCCTGTCACTTCCACCTGCGTCTCCTCTGCTGCTTGAGATCTGAATGCCGTGTGCCTGTAGCCACCGTGTCTGAAAGAGCTAACGCTGGCTCTCCTTCTCTCGCAGGTGGACACGCTGTGCCTGGAGGACCTGCATGCTTTCATCGCTCAGGCCCTGTGCCTCCCAGGGAAGTCAGCTGGGCACCTCGCAGACTTACAGGTACTGGCCCAGGTGACTGTCTCGGTGCTGAGGACACCTGGCTGTGCTTGGGACCCAGCAACGTTAAACAGCCAAGCAGAGTGGAAGGAGCTCAGGCACCATGCCCGCTCCTGCTCTGTGCACAGGGGGGAGCTGAGGTGGAGCGGAGGCTGAACATAACTTTTCATAAAATGGAGGGGACGTTGACACAAGAGGTGCCAAGTGGGCCTTTCCTTGTCTGTTGACACTGGTCGCCTCCTACCACCCTGCTGTTGGCAGGGTTGAAGTGGATTCAGGGCCTTTGTGTCCCGTCAGCTTCTTGCCTCTTCCCTTTCCATGAGAAAGACCCTGTTGCCCAGGAGGAAGGAGGTTCGGAGGAGTGCCCTGGACAGCAGGCTGAGGGAAGCTGTGAGTGAGGGAAGGTGCTCTAATTTAAAGAAAGAAAAGGCAGCTCTCTGGCGATGCAGAAAGGGCAGCCACACAGGTGAGGAGGCGCTGGTCTCACTGACACAGCACGGGAGGAACTGAGCGTATGGCAGGTCCCAGGCTCCTCTGCAGGGGTGCTGAGTGCTCCGGACGTGGCTGTTCCTGCCCAGCTGCAGCTGTCCGTGGTGCTCAGCCGACAGCTCCAGAGCACGGAGCATGTTCCTTGTTCTGCAAGGGCTCCCATGCCTCATGCAGCCCTGTGTGGAGACACGCGGAGGGAGATGGGGTTTAGGGTAGAATCTGCCGAGGTAGGAGGGAAAGTCATCTAAGCACCTTAACTAGAGAGCACACATAGCTTCCAAGGTCCCCTTTTAAGCAGCAAGACCATCCCGCTCCCTTCACCCCCCACACTGGCTTTGACTCCAGCCTCCTTCCAGACGGAAGTTCTCCTTTCAGAATGAAAGAATCAAGAGGACAGACGGACGCATCTAAGCAGGTGGGCAGCCTCTGCCCTCACACACGCTCCTGACAAGCTCACTGTAGACAACTCAGCCAGACCCGGAAGCTGAGGAGCAGCCCCAGGACACAAGGGCCAGACGCACACCCGCTGACCTTGGGGCCTGCTGTCCTCAGCGATCGCCGTCCTCGGCGCCCACCCAGCGAGGCTCGGATAGTCTCCCTGAGCGCTGTCTTAGACGGCTGTGCCCGCTGCTACCCGGAGACCCTGCCGCAGGAGCTTCCGTGTTGGACCTGCAACATCAGACCAGAAAGGTGACCTCAGAGCCTCCGACTTGAACACTGTGGCCTGTGAAAGTCCGCACTTGGCTCAGCTGAGGAGTTTTCCGTCTGACAGGCATCTGGAGCTGGGGCCTGCTCAGCTTTCCACCAGCCCTGCTTCTCTACGGTTTCAGTCGTCGTCAGCCATTGGGTGTGGCTCGCTTCCTGAGCGGCTTGTCGAGGAGGAAAGTGAGCTTATTTCCCAAAACCTGATGTCGTAATTAGAAAAACAAAACGAGGCAAACGTGGCTGAGAAACACTTTTCTGGGAAAAACGTATTCTGGGAAATGAAAGTATATAACCACACCGGTTCTAAACAGGATCTTCCGCCTGTAGACACCGGGAAGCTCAGGAGAGCACCCTGGACATGCGGTGGTTCTGGGGTGAACACATGGCTGCTGCTGTGGCGCGGCCGGTGTGGAGCCGGAGGACAGCCGAGGGTCAGGCCTGGCGCCCGCCTGTCTGCCACGTGCAGTGTGCCCGCCGCTCCTGTTAGGTCCCCCGTCACGTACACTAGCGAAAGAAAGCCGTCCTAGGAATCGGAATTAAAAGCGTCCCTGAGGTGCTGGTGCTGCCCCTCCCGTCCCGAGGTGGCAGAGCTGGGCCCACGTCCCCTGCAGCCCTGACAGCTGCCTGAGACCAGGTCATGCATCCCTTCCCCACTCGGGGCTCCTGGGGCAGCGCGGAGCGTGCAGTGGGAACACTGGCGGGGGCTGTGGCTCTGCCGCGGGGAGGAGGGCGCTGCCTGTCCCAGAGCTGCCGGGTGCCGTCCGGCCAGGTCGGTGCTGAAAGCTTGCTGTGGACTCGCCGAGGCGGGGTGTTCCCTGAAGATCGCGAAGAGCAAGCACTGCCTGTCACTTAGGTTCGTTGTGTCTCAAGAGCAAACTTTCCAGTTTGAAAACCAGTGACGTCTCCCCCTTCATTGGTGCCTGCCTGTGGAGAGCTTACCTGAGCAGAGGGGGCCCCGCCCTGCCCCTGGGTTACCCGGCTTGCGGGGCCTATCTCTCTTCCAGCAGGGAGGGAGCTTGACCTTGGACAGACTTTAGAGGACGTCAGCAGGCCATGGTTTTAGGAAAGCAGTCCCGGATAGCAGACGCGTTTACTCAACCTTAGATCGCCCGGTAATCCCAGCTTATGGTGAATTTCCCAAGATGATCAAGTATTTTTTATGTCAGTCGGTGAAGTGAAACCTTACTTACGAAGGGGATAAAGTGTCATGTTTCCTGGCTTTTTCTGGTTTTGTGACTAAATTAGATAGGCAGCGACATCCAAGTGGCGGCTGCGGAACTTGAGCCCCTCGGGCCGGCTGAGCGGACGTGTAGCCTCAGCAGAGCCAGCAGAGTGTGCACACGGCCAGAACCATGGACGCCTGCTGGTGGCGGTGACCTGTGTGCCACACCGGCCAGAGTCCCGCTCACGCTGCTGGGAGGTGAAGGCTGTCACCCAGCAGGCCCCCCCTGTGGCAGGTTAGCCCCATCTCAGGGCAGTCAGGATGTTGCCCATCAGGGAGACTCGACAGCAACAAAGAAGTACTTTGTGTTGGGAAGGTCGTCTTAATTCGTAAAAATTATCAGCCCATCAACCCTGTAAGCCATTGTGTCCTCAATGATAAGTATTTATTTAAAATGATCCTTTTAGTGACCACACTCATGGTTAGAACAACCGAGTGTCACTTTTCCATCACAGGGAGCCCATCGCAGAGTGCACCCCAGAGCCTGCCCGAGGGCTCAGCTTTGCGGGGGAAGGGGCCACTCACAGGGCATCTGGGTGGGTGGGCAGGCGGGCGGGCAGGCGTGTGACGTGGGTGCGTCAGCTCTCGCAGGCCCCTACCTCTGTGCCTCCGTCCTGAGTGGCACGGTTGTGTTGTGAGCACAGGCTTTTGTCTGTCCCCATGTGGGCTGCATCTCACCTCCTCTGTGGTCTGGTCTCCACAGCTCGATCACGTGGACCCCAGAGCTGTGCAGCTGGGCTCCCTCCTGGTCCGCGGCCTGACCATGCTGCTGCTGGTCAACAGCGCGTGCGGCTTTCCCTGGAGCACGAGCGACCTCATGCCTTGGAACGTCTTTGACGGGAAGCTGTTTCACGAGAAGTACCTGCAGACTGAGAAGGGATACGCAGTGGAGGCCCTCGTGGAGCAGAACGTGAGTTCCTTCCTGGTTGTCCCACAGGCTAGGCCAGCGGCTTGTGAAAGTCCCAAGTCCGAGGCCTGGCGCAGGGAGGTCAATGCTGTGTCCTCATGCCCCTCATGTGGATGGCGGGCACAGAGACCCCGCCTCAGGCCCTGAGCCGCAGACACGCTGCCTGTCGCTCAGGAGCCAGAGCATCCAGCTTCTGTCACGCACGTCCCTGGCCTAGGACCCCAGACGTCTTGGGGCGGGGAGGTAGCAGCGCACCCCAGTGTGCCCACAGCTCCTGCTGGATCCCCCCTCGTATACAGTGGCGAAAGAAAGCCGCCCTGGGAAACAGAATTAAAAGCGCCCTGAGGTGCTGGCTGCCCCTCCCGTCCTGAGGGGGCAGAGCTGGGCCATGTGTTTGACTCTCAGGCACGTCCCTCCACCCCCTTTTGAGTGAGAACAGATGTTTCCTGCAGAGGTGCCTCTGCGGACTCCAGGCAGGAGTCGTGGCCACTTACTGACTGGAAAGATGCCGAGGCTGGAGGGTGGGCTGGGGCGCAGGCTGTGGTCTGGCGTCGTGAGTACAAAGCACGTGATTCCTGGAAGGTCTCCCATGAGGCTCAGCCAGGCTCGCTGTGCTGCCCATGGCGCATGCAGAGGCGCGTGCACCTGGCAAGGAGGCGACTCGGAGCTCCCGTGGTCGTGGCTCACGCACAGCAGGGCATCTCGGGAACATAAGTTCAGAATTTAGAAGCCGCCAGGGCGTCAGGTGCAGGCGACAGGAGCCGGATCACGAGGGAGCGGTTGCTCCCACGGGGCTGGTTACCACAGCAGGGACGAGGGGCGGAGCTGTGAGTCTGGACCATGGGTCTGCTCCCTCCAGCGTCTCGACCCCATGCAGAGTGGCTGAGTGCACACAGCCTCTGGGTAGAACAGGCGGCAGGACCGGATGTTCGTGAAGTGGGCTGGGAGGCCGGGGTTCATTTCCTCCGTCGGCTGCTCGCACACGTGCAGTCATACCGCATCGGCGGGCAGACTTTTAGGTCAGGTTCTGGTGGTGACCCAGTATCACAATGGGACGTGAAGGTGTTTAGAGCGTGTCTGACCTTCAGAAGAGAAGACATCGCTGCTAGTTACTATTGGCACTCGGGAGAGCGGCCAGGTCAGAGCCTGAGGGACGCCCCGCAGTGTCCCCAGCTGTATGTCTGACGCTGGTCTGTTTGCAGAGGGCGCGGCTCACCCAGTTCCACCAGCTGAAGTCTGTGGTGTGCAAGGCCTGCCTGCGGGAGGACCGGCGCATCGCCAGCCGGCAGCTCTGGCAGCCACTCCACTCAGGTGGGTCGCTGCAGGGTCTCGGGAGGAAGGCCGGGCTGACGACATGGCTTCAACTTTGGTTCCTTAGGAAAGAGCACGTCGGAGGGTTCCTGGGTGAATTCGTGATTCAGAGCTGCTTTGGGTGGGAGCCCTTCTGGGGTCTGGGGCACAGGCCCTGCCGGTGGCGTGTGCTTGACATGGGTTTATATTTCCTTACACGAAGCGTGCACGCGACAAAAGCAGATGCAGAGAAGACAGTTAAACAGGGAACATAGTAACTTGAATCACGTAGCTGTCGGCTGTGGACGGTTGTGCATCATGCGGAGTCTGCGCTCCCATCTCCGCTCTTCTCTGCAGCTCTGCGTCTGGTGTCCCAGCAGCACCGCCAGCAGTGTGGGCGCCTATCGCCAGCAGAACACCTGGCTCCCACCCACTTAGCTCCTCCCCTTAGCTCTGAGGTTGTTTTCAGTTCTCATTATACATAGGACTGTTACCTGGTCATTTCCTTAGAATGGAGGACGATAGTTTTTACAGAATTATAGATCAACACGTAATCGGAATTGGGGTAAATGTCACTAACCTGTCACTTCCACCTCCGCCAGCAGCGATGGAGAGCTCCAGCTCGTGCGCCCTCACTGACCAACAGGTGAAGGAGGCAGAGCATCCATCCGCTGGCTGCTCAGGGTCTGCCCGTGGCATGGGCCTTTTGTTCCTCAGCGCGTTTCAGTGATTTCATGGCCTCCTTTGGTCAGCATCCACGCCTGTGGCTAGAGCAGCTCCTTTTTCTTTCTCGGTGGGTAAGAGGCCACCCAGCTTCCTCCCCAGTGGGCTGTCCTCGTCCTGCTTGGCGTCGCCTTGCACACATCCTTCCGGGAGCCTTTGTGTTATGAGGTCAGGACAGCACCCGGGGGCACGTCCAGCTCCTACCAGGTGCCGTGTGGGATCTGACACAGGGCAGAGCCTGGGGAGTAAAGGGACTGAGGGCAGTGAGGACGGTGGGGGCAGGGGGCAGGCTCTGACCTCCCCCTCCTCTCCCGGGTGAGCCTTCTCCTACCAGCACAGGCAGGTTGTCCCGTGCGGGACTGCAGGGCTCTGCCCACTGGGGTAGCCACTAGGGAAGCCTCTGCGTGTGCAGAGCCTGGTCATGCTAGCAGGCACCTTCCTTCTGTGGGTCCACCACACGTTTTTAACACACATGTACGTTGGACCTAGTCAGACCTCCTGTGTTAAAGTCTGGTCAGGACAGATGGTCGAGGAGCTGAGGGGAGGGAGTGTACAGTGAGGACGTGTGTGAAGGACGCGTGTGAAGGACGTCTGGAGCATTGGGTCTGGTGACCGAGGCCCTGCACTGGTCCTCACAGACGCGGGTCCTCACCTGCGTGGACCCTCCATCTGCTCCCGTCACCAGTACAGGCCCCAGGGCACATGTCCAACCACAGGCCTCCGTCCCCCCAGCACTGGCACAGGCCCCCGTCTGCGTTTTCACGGGCTCTCCCTTCGATTGTAAAGACACAGAAGCTGGATGCTGCTGCTCCTGCTCCAGGCCTGCACGTGGCGTGTCACGGGGTCGGGCATTGGTGCCTGCTCACGTGCTGGCAGTGTCCCCACAGGGAGGCGGGGAAGACCGGGATCTGGTGCCCATAGGACGAGCTTCGGAAACAGCCGTTCGGACCAAGGACAGCACTGGAGAGAGCAGGGTCCAGGTAAGAGGGCACTGCCCACACAGCTCGGTTGGCGCCGCCCAGTGTCAGTGCCTGCGTCAGAGACAGGTGTGCTTGCCAGGGAGCAGGCAGGTGGGCACACGAGAGCCCTGTTCACTGCGCAGTGAGGCAGGGGCAGGTCCTCACCTGCATGAGCTGGTCTGTTGCTCCTGGTCACTGTTTTCCACCTGTCATTCACCTGGTCAGGGCCCCAGACCCTGTGGACCTCATCACCTTGCAGGGCAGGGGGTCGGGCAGCCCAGGCCCTGGGCCTCTGGCTGAGGCTCAGTGCACCTGCTTGCCCAGGACAGCAGAGCCCGAGCGCCCAACGGGAGACCCAGGCCGACCTGGGGACAGCCTGGAGCCACGGGCCACATGTGTCCTCCAGAACCCACCTCTGCTTCCGTCTCCCGCTCCGTGTCCCCACACGTGGCCAGGGGTGGCGGCCACAAGGACCCTGGCCTGGGCTTGTCGTCTCCCTCCCCCTGGGTCTTAGGAAGTCAGGGAAGACGAGATCATGCCAAGTCCGGGTGGAGAGGGCTTTGGGTGAGGACAGGCCATGTGTTCTGCGTGGACACCACCTCTGGGCACGGGGTTCCCACGAGTACTCAGGCAGCATCCGTGCCCCCTTGCGTTTGCCCAGCTTCCCTCGGTGTCCAGCCTGGGGCACACTGGTTCTCTGGTTCTGCTCTTTCACGATGGAAAAGAAACAGGAATGAAAACAGCCCATTGAACGGCAGCTGTGATTGAAAAATAAAACTTGAAAGAAAGAGTGTGAACAGCTTGCATGTGGCCCAGGCCAGGTTGAGGTGCCTCTAGGCCCCTGCGTTTGCAGCCTCTCCGAATAGGAGGCATTCCACCCCCTCCCCAGGCAGCCAGGGGTTCCCACAGAGACACGAGCTCAGCCTGCGCTGCGCGGGCGGCATCCTGAGCCCCGAGTGCCGCTGGAGTGCCGCCAGCGCCGTGACCATGTCCTCCGGGTCTTTGCCGAGTGTTTTCACCGTTAGTTTCCTGGCTTTTCCCTTCATAGTTAGAAGCTGAACTGTTTGAATAGAGGTTTTTTCTGTTTATTTAAATGTTTTTTTTATTGATTTCAGAGAAGGGAGAGAGAGGAGAGAGACAGAGAAACATCAGTGATGAGAGAGAATCATGGATCGGCTGCCTCCTGCACGCCCCCTACTGGGGATCGAGCCTGCAACCGGGCATATACCCTTGACCAGGAATTGAACCTGAGACCCTTCAGTCTGCAGGCCGACGCTCTGTCCATTGAGCCAAACCAGCGAGGGCTCAGAGTTTTTTCTATTAAAAAGCAAACAATGTCAGTTGTACCGAAATAGCCAGAATGAAGCTAGGTTTTAAAAAATCAATAAAGCAAACAACCAGACCTTGATCGTGGTGCTGGCCTGGTCACCCTAGCCATCACTGCCCGCTCGTAGAGGCCATGCATGAGGACCCAGCCTGCCTGGCACCGTCACCTGGGGAAAGCCGTCTGCCCTTGCGACACTCCTTCAGCCCCACTCTTAGCCCCCGCTATGTTCAGTGCCAACCCCCTGCGGGTGCCGTGTGCGTGTCATAGGACCTGGGTACCTGCTGCTGGGCACGAGGAGTCCAACTCCAGCGAAGCTGGGCCAGCACTGTCCCGTGTCCTTCCCTGGCCAAGTGTGAGGCTGGACGCTGGCCTGGGGAGACCGTGGCTGCAGACAGCTCGCGGGGTGCAAGTAGACACCCCAGGTGACACGTACGCAGGAGGTTGCATTGCTCACTGCATGTGGCAGTGTCCATATGTCTTTTAACTTCAGGTGTTTCTATGTGAAACGTGTTTTGCGTGCACACACGGTCTCATATTGTGACCGGAACATGTTTTTTCAGGTCAGGGAATCCAGTTTTCCAGTTTTAATCACCGTGATTGAATTACGTCTTTACTCGGCCAGCACGGTTTTGCTGGGTTTTGTCTCCCTTTGGCCACATGGTTGGGAAGACCCAGGGCTGCTCCTGCCTGGGAAGCTCTGAGGGCAGGGAGGGCAAGGAGGGGTGGGCATGAAAGCTCCAGGACCTTTTAACCTCCTTGCTGGTGTGAGGGCTGAGGTGTGAAATTCCACAGTCAGCAGCTACCAATTGGCTCATGATTTCTTCAGGTGGTCATTCTCTGGGTGCTTCTGAGGGAGCGGCTGCTGTAAAACTGCCTCTGATCCCCTGGGTAACAAGGGGGGTTATGACGCCCCAGGAGGGCGGGGCAGGCCCTGGAGCCTCACACTTGGGAGAGGTGTGAGCAACAAAGACCCCTCCCCGCCCTCCTCGGGCGTCATGACCTCAGGAGCCCGGCAGATTGTGTGGGAAAAGCATGACCTGTTGAGTGTGGGACCGGTCACCTGTGGCTGCCCTGTGCGGTGGGGGGCGGGGGGCGGGGGGGGGGGGCAGCCGCACCGCACGGGCACCCTGCCCCGCTGTAGACAGAGCTCCGTGCTGCCTTCCCTGGGCTTGGCAGGATGTTCCCGTGAGCGTCTGCCTGGGAAGCTCCAAAGTCGGGGGGGAGGGGGGCAAGGGGGTGCCTGGAGTTGGGAGTGGCACTGACACTCATTTTCCACTTTGAGGCTGCCTCCATCACTGTCATGGAGTCTGTGTGAGCGAAAGTGCATTGCCAAGCGGGCCCGCCCGGGGGAGAATGAGCCGAGCCCGCAGATGCCCACGCGTGGTCTGGCACCTGCTTAGAGATGGTGGTTCCTCCCGTGTGGACTTTATTCTCACTTAGGGTTTCCTGTCTGTGCAGGAAGCAGACAGCAGGAGCCGGACCCGTGGAGAAGGGGCTCCTCGTCTGGGTAAGTCGCCCTTCCATCCTCCGAGTGAGCCAGTTCACCAGACGTTGACGTGAGACACCTCTCTACAACACAGACCTCACACCGAGGGCCGAACGTGAAAGGAATCCATTTGTTAGGTCCTGAGGACAGGCCCCTAAGCTAACTTGGTTTCCAGAAAAGTCTTTTTTCTCTAGAAAAAGGGGTGGCGAGAACAGATGGCGAGTCTGGACTTGAAACCCCAGTGGCACCTTCCTTCAGTCGTCAGAGCCGTGGCGGTTCTGCCTGGAGGAGAAGGGCTTGGGGTCCAGATCTGGCTTTCCGCAGGGAAGGAGGGCATCCTTCCCGCTCCTCCCTCAGGCCCGTGGGGAGCCTGTGGGCTGGTGTCCCTCCCGTCTCAGCACCCTGGACCCGTGTCCTCTTTCAGATTCTGACCACAGTTCTCACAGGTCACATTCCCGACTGTCTGCTCGGGTCTTCGCTTCCTCCCTTCTTGGCGGGAGGGTTCCCTCTGGGGTGGGCTCGGGTGTCAGCTGTGCGCCCTCCCTTCACTTGACTTTACTGGCTCCAGCTTGGAGTGTGTGCTGCGGGCGTGTGCCGACGGGCTGCAGGCCTCCAGCAGGGGTTCCCTCTCAGAGAGGAGGGCGCAGTGAGTGTCAGGAGCCTGATCGGGGTCCACTGATGAGGGGTGTCTCCTGCTCTTCGTCTGTGAGCACCGGAGAGCTCTTAGCTTAAAAGACACTAAAAGGAATCAAGTCCCAAGCAGTCCTCTGCGGGACAGGATTTCCAGGAAACCCCAGAGTTGGCTGAGCCTGAGACCCTGGAGTGTTGGTAACTATCAGAAGGTGAAAGCCAGGCCTCGAGGCAGCCGTTGCCTAAGCCCAGGGCGGGGTTGGGGGGGGAGGGGGTGACCACCCCTCCCCCACTCTGACTGACCCCCAGCTCCCAGAAGGGCTCCCACACTCCCCCCGGGCTGCCCTCCTCCAAGCAGGAGCCCTGCTGCCAGCTCAGGGCATAGAGCCCCGGCCCTGTCTTGTCCTAAACCCCCATCTGGCGTTTTTCGGAAGTGGGCAGTCTCCAGGGATTTCAGTGCGTTTGTGTTTCTGACGTGTGAAGTAGCCGCACTTCCTGCGCTCCTCTGTGGGACGTTCGTAGATCTGGCTGCTCTTCAGGCGTGTCTGGTAGGACCTACGGCCCGATTCCCCAGGTTTGGAAACATCCCCTTTTCGTTCCTCTTAGGGGTGTTTTCTCTCTAAATCCTAAGGTTTTGTTCCTTTCGTTTCTGCTAAGTTGAGACTGCTGCTGCCTCTACAAGTTTTGTCTTTTTGCTGCTTATTTGTACAACTTTGAAGTACGCTCTCATCCCCTAGACGTCGGTCGGCCCCCAGGATGATCCTCTTCCTTCCTAACAGCTCAGGTCTCGCTGGTCAGGGAGCTGTCTGTGTGCTGTCAGCAAGCGTAGCTGCCGGCAAGGGGGCAGGGGGGCAGGGGGGCGCGGGATCTCTGCCACTCTTTTTCCAGTGTTTGGGTAGTTCACCAGTGAAACCGTCTGGTCCTGTGCTTTTGTTCTGGGAGGTGAGGGTTGAAGATAAGTAAATAAAGCAGCCTCAGTGCAGAGGCACCAGCTAGCATCAGATGCAGCTTTGAAAGGTGGGAAACTTCCTCCAAGGAGGAAGACAAGGTGCCAACTCTCAGCAGTCCCGTTCGCCCTGGTTCTGGAAGTTCTAGCCAGAGCAGCTAGGCAATAAAAATGAGAAAAAGGCATGCACAGTGCAAGGCTGACCCACATGTAGAAAGTCCCAGGGACGCCCCCAAAAACAGAACTACTAAATGAATTCTGTAAAGTTTCAGGACAAAACCAACACACAAATACCAATTGGATTTCTGTGCACTGACAGAGGTCTATCTTAAAAAAGAAACGAAGGAAAGCAGTCCGTTTACAATAGCATCAAAACGAGTAAGATGCTTAGAAGTCAACGTGAAGAAGGAGGTGAGGGCTCTGTGTGCTGAAAACTGAAACGCTGATTAAAGAACAGAAGACGACACCAGTGGATGGGAAGGTGTGTCATGCTCGTGGCAGAAGAATTAGCATCGTTAGTGCCCATGGTGCTCAGAGCAACCCACCGCTTGAGTCAGAGTCCTGTCAACATCCCACGGCGTTTTTCTCAGAAACAGAACCGAAAAGCGGTGGTGGTGCTGGAATGAAAACTCTCTCGGGTTCAAAGGCCGGTCTCAGCAGCGGGAAAGAACCCACTCAGAGACGGGGCAGTGATTGAACCAGAGGAACAAAGTGGCGAGTGAAAGACAGGAGCAGAGGAGCGGGTGCTGCCATCACGCAGACACGCACGCTGTCACAGAGTGAGGAGGGGAGACTATTCCAGGAAATAATGGCAGAGAATCCCCAGGGCAGGGCTGGCACTGAGCACTGGGCCATGTGCTGCAGCCCTGAGAGCACCTGGTGAGTGAGGCCAGGCCAGGTGAACACGGCTGGACATGTGACCTTCGGTTCAGCAAGTAGGTCTGTGCTGCCGGCCACAGCACGGCATTTAGTGAGGGGACCTGAAGGCGTGAGACGCAGCTCCTGCCAGTCAGGCAGCGGGTGCTCCCGGGAGACCTTCTCCAGCCTCGGGTTCAGATCCACAGGTCAGCTGCTGTGTGCACACCCGCCCCTACACACACAGCTACACACACAGCTACACACACACACACACACACACACCCTACACACAAAGACCCCTACACACACCCCTAGGTTGGACCACGTCAGAGCTGCAGCTGACAGTCCCCTCGCTTCCTCAGCCCCCCCCCCCATTGGGGACTTGGCCCTCGGGGGCCGGCTGTGGGGAGGTGTGGCCTCACTGTACCAGGCTGCCTGAGGGGCAGGCGCTCACACCATCAATCCCTGTGTTGCAGGTGGTCCAACTGACGCTCCACCGGACCCCTGGCCCTCAGCTGGAGACAGTCCCTGCAGACTGGGACATGGGACAGGGAGGGGACACATCCTGCTCACGGACCATCAGGACATAAGGCACCGAGGTCCTTGCATCGCCAGCACTTAGCACCGGGGACAAAGCTGTTTCGGCTCCTTCCCCCGACAACTGTCAGCGGTCAGAGGGGACTTGGGAGGACGGCCTGTTGGCACGTGGCATCCCTGTGGCCTCACCCCCACAGCCTGCCTTTGACGAGGGTGGTTGTACGTGTGAGATGCCACGGGGGTGGTTGCGGGGCAGTCATTACAGCTGCTGGTCTGACAAGCGTGGAGAGAAACCTGCAGCCTCAGGCCACAGACACGAGTGTCTCCCGCCAGCGGCCTCTGGCTCGTCGAGCGGCGGCTCCACAGTAGCTCGTCCCCAGAGGCGGCCCAGGCCCTGGCTAAGGGCTCTCGTCCGGGTTTATTGGTGCACACAGCTCTCTGCTGGATTCCTTGTTCAAGTTTGTCAGAAATGCCATTGGTTGCCCTCGCTGGTTGGGCTCAGTGGATAGAGCATCAGCCTGCGGACTGAAAAATCCCGGGTTCGATGCTGGTCAAGAGCACACGCCCGGGTTGCAGGCTTGATCCCCAGTGTGGGACATGCAGGAGGCAGCTGATCCATGATTCTCTCTCATCATTGATGTTTCTCCCTCTCCCTCTCTGAAATCAATAAAAACATACTTTTAAGTAAAAAGAAATGCCATTAGTCACGAGGTTCGCGTTTGCACTGGTGAGGGAGATGCCTGGTTTGTGGCCACCGCTTTGCCCAGACCTTACTCGTGGCGGCAAGGCCCACGAGGCCACGCGTCCCCTGCTTTGTCCGGCACAAGCAGCCGACTGGGTCTGGCGTCCCTGCTGTGCTGTGCGGAAGGTCTGGTGCTCTGCCAAATGTAAACCGCTGTTACCAGTGAGAAAGTGACCGGCCTCATTGCTTCTGTTTCTCGTTTGGGCCATTCACTCACATTCTAGACCCAAAAAGAACGGGGACAGCAGTGAGGTCCGGCAGGGTCACCTGTGGGCCGGGACCCCCTCCCCCCCACTTTGTGCCTCTGGTGGCGTCTCCAGTTGGCGGGGTTGCTTCTGTGTAGGGTTTCTCAGATGTGTACACACTTGAGAGGAAAGTGGTGGCGATTTCTGTGGATTTGCTACTGTTCTAATGTTACTTAAAAACGTCAAACACGCATCAGACTCTCACGCCTGGAGCTTCCTCGGCACGGCGTTCCCTCCAGACGTCGTGTGAGTGATGTGAAGGCAGATCGTAGCACAGGTGTGTTGCTGTTGCAGCCCCAGGGGCTCCCAGCAGGCTGGCCGCGGCCGGGTCAAGTCCAGGCCGTCGCACAGGACTGGCTGCAGCCCCACCGCAGAGGGCGTGTCTGGCCAGAGGGGAGCCCGCAGAGCGGGGTGCGGGCACGGAGGCTGGGAGACCCTGCCTGTGGCACGGCCACAGCCCCTCTCGGGACCCTCCTGCCCATCTCCCTATGGGGAAGGGAGTCCCACCAGGGGCGCCCCTCCCTTGAACCGCAGATCCTCCATGCGGCGCCCGCGCCCGTGCCTGCCTACTTGGAGCGGCTCCTGTGGGGCTGGTCGGAGGGACTGCTGCCTTGTCTGTGCTGCTTGAGTCTCTGCAGCCAGAACGGCGGGGTGGAGAGGGCGTCCTTGAATGAAGAGCAGGCACCGTGGTGGCCAGTGCTCGTGTCTGAGGAGGTGCCGCGTCAGGCTGACCGCCTCTCACAGCCTCACTTGGCTCGGCTCAGGCCCGAGAGCTACACGCTCGTGGTTCTCATCTTAGCTCTTTGGGTTTAAAGTTTCGAGCTCTTTCAGCACCTGCCACGGCTCAGGAAGGAAGGCGTTTCCCGACTGTCACAGAGGAAAAGAGACTGCAGGCAGAGAGCCTGTGCTGTGTGAGAGTGTGTGTGCCGTGTGTGTGTGTGTGTGTGTGTGTGTGTGCCATGTGCGTGTGTGTGCCGTGTGCGTATATCTCTGCCATGTGAGAGTCTGAGCGTGTGAATGCCATGTGTGTGCCGTGTGTATCTGTGTGCTGTGTGTGTCATGTGTGAATGCCGTGTGTGTGCCATGTGAGTGTGTGTGTGACCGTGTGTGTGTGCCGTGTGTGGTGAAATGTCAGCTCTGACACGCAGCTTGCTGGTGGGAAGAGCAGGGCCTTCATGTACCGTGTGCCTGGGTCGGGGGCCCCCCCCCCGCTGTGTCCTGGGCCGAGCTGACCACTAAGCGGGGCCTCTGTGGAAGGAGGACCCTGCACTGCCCTTGGTAAGCTGCAGCTCTTGGGGAGCGCCAGCCTGCGCCCCCGCTGCGTCCCCCTGGAAGCCGGGTGCCCCCTGGGCCTCGCTGCATGTGATTTTGTTTGGTGCCAGTTGAACACAGGCCTGAGCGCGACCAGCCGGCTGCGTCCACTGCCGTGGGGAAGGCTGACCCAGCTCTTCCCCGGCTCCTTCCCCTTGTGAAGCGCTGAGCAGAGCTGGACAGGAGCGGCCCTGCAGGCTGGCCACACTCTGATCTGACACGATGGAGACCAGCGGCACTCGGCAAACACTCCTTTCCTCCCACGAGCCAAGTGCACAGGGAGGTCTGGTGCTTAGAAACGTCCTTCATCCACATCCCTCGCAGCCTGGGGACGGCGAGGACTTCCCACGGGAACGGCACGTGCACCTGGCCGGGAGCATCGCGGCAGAGCAGTCCCGCCCGAGCCCACGCCGCTCCATCAGCCTCTCGAGTCACAAAACCTTTTCTTGGTGGTGACTTTACGTTCGTGTCGTTTTGCATTCGTGAGGCCACACAGATCTCCCTGGTCTCCTACCTCCTCCTGAGGCTTGGTTTTCCCAGACACCCTCAGCCCTCACCCCTCACTCGTCCACATTCATTGAGCAACTGCCGTGTGCCTGGCGCGTCAGGAAAGCCAAGGCCTGCGCTGGGGTCAGGGCCGCGTCACCGCTGAGTCGGGTGCAGTGACTTGCGGGGACGGTTTGGTGGGGAGCAAGTCCCAGGCGTGTGGGGCGGCATTGCTCACGAGAGACTTTGGGTCTCGCTGTGAGCGCTGCTCGCTCTGCTCACGGGCACCTCAGGCGGGCGGGCCGTCCGTGACTTCATTTACTGGAACCTGGAGGCAGAGTCTGAGGCCCCAGCAGCATGGACAGCCTGGGGAACGGGGCCCAGGGAACAGAGGAGGCAGGGACCAGGAGGACAGGGGCTGCGGGCAGGTGTGCTGCCCGCCCAGCCCACCTGGAGCGGCTCCCAGGGCCACCCTACAGGGCACTGCCCTTTTGCTGGATTATCCAGGGGAAAGTGACCTGGAGGCTTGGCCTCGGGGAGGCTGCCCACCAGGCCTGGGGGGTGGACTCAGCCCTGCCCTGGCGGCTGTGCTCGGCACAGGCAGCTGCTGTGACGCTGGGGTGACCCGGGTCCCGCCTGCTCCCTAAGCCCAGGGCGGCCTGGGGGATGCGGATGTTCGAGCCATTTCAAGGGGCCTCCTGGGATTCAGAGGATAGTTACAAATGAGGCTGCAGCCTCAGAGATGGTCTCTGCCCCACCCCCACCCGGACGCCTGAGGAGATGGGACTCTGGTCCCACTGAGTGGTTTGTTTCTCCCGGGTGGTGGGGTCTGGGGAAACGCCCTAAGAGCCAGGCCTGGCTTTGTCGCTCGTCCAGCCGAGCCCTGCGCCCTGGGCCATCGCGGGCGCTGAGCAGCCGCTAACCTCCAGCCGGGGCAGTGCTGGGAGGCCCAGGGAACGGCAGGTCCCCCGCAAGCTGCCCACCCTCCATCTGTGCCCGTGTCAGGGCTCACGGAGCATATGCTGCCTGTTGCTCACTGACCATCTGCTGCTGAGCTGATGAAGTGTCCCTGTTACCGTGGCGACAGAGCCCTTGATTGGCGGTGGCACCACAAACATTCCCTACTCAGGTTTCACTTTTATCTGTGCTCTGGAATGGGCTGGGGGAGGGGGACCGTGGGGCTGGGGAGGGGCTGGGAAGGGGGGGCCATGGGGCTGGGGGCGCATGGGTTTGGGGAAGGGGTGGGGCTGGGGCAGGTGTGGGGATGAGTTTTCCTCCACCTCCCCTGCTCACCTCCCTGCAGCCCCTGAGCAGGTACAGTTGGGGGTTCTGGGGTCAAATCAGAGCACAGGGTGGGGGCTTGTTTCTGCCTGGCCCTGGGACTCCAGGGGAACCTTCCGGAATCCCAGGCTGGTGTCTGAGGGCTGAGTCTCCGCCCTAGGAAAGCCCCACCGGGCCAGAACGTGCCTTGCAGCCTGGAGATCTCTGCCCCCCTCCCCCCTGCAGTTTGGGGAGCTGCTGGGTATGATGGCCAGGCCTGGGCCCTGATCTGGGTCCACCTTCCTCCCAGGCCCCCAGGAGCCCCTGTGTCCGGCCCTGGAAACCTGAAGGGAGAGGGTCGGGCACCCCAGCCGTCCCCAGAGGAGGCAGAGGGCCTCCTGGGTTATGAGCGTGAAGTGCTGTTATTTCAGTAAAATTAAAGTCTGGCCTCCAAACAGCCCCCACAGTGACCCACGAACATGTGCTGGGCACCAAGTGGACTGATGAGCAAGTCGAACGTGGACTTTTACCAGAAGCAGAATGCCTGCCTTTAGACTTAGTAGCTCAGCTTCTTAGCTCATGTAGCTCCTCGTCCCACCAGCCGCCTGTGAGCTCAGGTAAAGGCGGAGGTGAGTTCACTTCCTTCCCACAGGATCCCAGCCGCTCCCACAGAAAGCACCAGGCTGCTCAGGAAGCCAGCGGAGACCAGGGAAAAGAAAGCCTCCGATGAATCCGACTCATAAAGAGCACGTGCAAATGTAAAGAAACTGTTAAAGCAGCACCCAGCGGTGTGTGCACAGGATTATGTTCCGTGACTAATTTTTTCCAGCAAAGGTAACATGGCTGTGGCTATAAATCACCACTTTCTGGAGCCAGGAGAAAAGTCATCTGCTCGTCCCTGTAGATTCTGACGAGCCCTGGGCGACGTGGGACACCACGCTCTGCTTTTGAGATGCTCCTGGTGACGTAGGTCATGCTGCTCCAACGTCTCTGCTCCTGGCGGCTAGCCTCACAGGAGCACGCGGGCATCCCTGCTCGGCACAGGCAGCGTCTCAGCTGCCTACAACTTCACCTCCCCGGGGCCCTGGCCATGTGATGAGTCTGGAGAAAGAAAAGCGTCCAACGGGAAGGATTAGCTGGAGGGATCCTTGTGGATGGTTTTGTATGTCGGGAAGACCAGCCTCAAGCAGCACCTGCAGGATCGCGAGAAACGGAAGCAGAATGTGGAGCTCAGCAGCGGGCCCTGTGGGAACCAGACCTCAGGCTGAGTGATGGGAGCAGGCTGTCCACCAGGCATCACAGGCAGGGCCTTGCAGGACGCAGCTACAGGGAGAGCCGGGCAGCTCGGGTGGGAGGAGGTGGGGCCGGGCACCGCTTCTCCGGCACAGCTGGGCACACAGCAGCCCCGTCGGCTTGGCAGGGCCGCATTCGCGCCCAAGTTGTACTTGGTGGGAGTCCATCGTGTGGTACCCGAGGGTGACCACAGGCACACGCGAGTCCCGTCGGCCGAGGCGACCTTCACATGGTACGAATGTGTGACGAGTAAACTGAGTGGATTTAGCACTAGTTTGGGAAATGGTCGACACTGACATTGCAGTGTCGTGGTGTCTGGGTCTCAGAGCCTGTGTGTGCGCGTGTTTGAATTGTTAACTTTACCTCCCCCAGCGCTGCCGATGACGACCCCCTCTCCCCCGCTCCCAGGAGCCCGTGCTCGCCCACTCGCACACGTTTATGGAGTAACCGTTTGGACCTTCCCCAGGCAGGCACGGGGGCCACTGCTCGGTCAACCACCCATCCTACATCCCTCAGCTCAGGCAGAGCATAAGCCCTCGGGGCCACCGTGACACCCCCTTACTGCAGGATTCCCTGCGATTTGGAGGGAGGCAATGGCAGAGGGGACATGGGGTGCCCGTCACCCACCAGCTCTGTCCCGAGCAGAGGACGGAGGGCACAAGGCCAGGCACCGATCCTCTGCTTCAGCCGGGGTCCCCCCCCCCCCCCCCGCAAGTTCTGATGCCCTTCCTCAGTGTCCTCACTGCCTGTCTTGGGTCACGGGACCAGGGTGGCTCCTCCACCTTCTTTGTGAATGAGGAGCAGAGATGTACCTGAACCTCCAGGGAGAAGGGTGCTTGTCTCACCCACTGGCCTGAGGCAGAGACTGGGATCCATCCCATGGCCAATGGCTTCTCTCTAACAAGATGTCTGGGTCTCTTGCCTGGGACGGGGCAGGCGTGGGGTCGATCGAGTGCCTCCCTGACCGCTGGCTCAGCCCCCTTTGGCCTCATGTCCTTGAGCAGTTTTTTAGGATTGAACTTAAACCCTCAACACCAAGTCTGTGGGTCTCAGACTGTGCACAGAACCACAGACCTGGGCCCACCCAGCCTCAGGACCATCTTGGCCCGAGAACCTCCATGTTAACAGGTTCTGAGAAGCTGCTGGTGCTGGGGCCCGGGACCAGGTTCCGAGAACCCAGGGCACATCGCTGATGGCGCTCGGCTGCCATCTCAAGGGCTCATTGACAGTGCTGGGCACCTCAGCCCAGTGACAGCCCAGAGAGCAGAAGGTGCACGTTACCAGCTGCCCGACCTTTGTGTGTGCATGTGTGAGTGTGTGCATGTACCTGTGTACACATGTGCACTCGGGTGTGCATGTACACGTGTGTACATGTGCACATGTGTGCGTGTATGAGACTGTGCATGTGTACCCGTGTGTACATGTGTGTGGGGTCATCTGGGCCCTGATTCAGAAGGTCTGCTCCTGCCAACCCTGCCTACTCCCCGACTTTCCTCCTCCATTGGGAACCCAGCCCAATGTCAGCAGCTGCTCTGTGGTCCTCAGGTCCCCACCCCTGACCCTGGCCCCCCCTCCCTGGGAGCCTGTTCCTGGCCTGGTGGCTTCCGGGCAAACCCAGCTCCACAGTCTCTGCCCTTGTGTTCTCACCTGCTGCTGAGAAGCGAAGGAGAGGCCCAGTCCAAGCCTGTTCCTGCCCCAGCCACCTTAGGGCCCCAGGACCTAAACCCTGCACAGGCTCCGAACCCACACCAGCCTCAAATACCCAGAGGCCAACGCCCCACCCAGGAGGCCCCCCCACATCCACGCAGGGTGGTGGGCCCTTGCTCCCTGCCCTCCCTACGGCACTTCCTGAGTAGGCACCCTCCGGGGCAGCGTGTGGGCGTCTTCCTGTCGGCACCTGAGCCCCTCCCGGCCCTCGAAGGCAGGTGGTCACGTGAGGGAAGTGAGCCGTCCTGCAGGTTCCTGTTTTGGGATGCGTCACCCGTGACCTTCCACTGACTGGCAGATGAGGGCCCGCCATTCTGTTCTCCAGCAGCCGGCCTCCCGCGCCCCCAGGTAGCAGCTCTGGTTCTGGTTCTGGTTCTGGGAGCCCGGGCAGCATCACAGCACTTTCACACATCAGTTCCCGCTGCGGAGACCATGCCCACCTTCCGCCCCCGCCCCCTTGTCACGGCCCACAGCCTTGCCGACGCCCTGGAGCAGGAAGCCGAGTGACCTCAGTCTGTGTAAAGCCATTGAGAGGGGAGGTCTGTTTCATTTTCCTGCGGCCCTGGAGCCACCCACACCTGGACTCCCCGCCTGGGAGGTCACCCTCCTGCTTTGAAGTGGCCCCAGGACGTTGGGTGGAGCTGGGGCACCCCTGGGTGCCTGCTCCGGGATGAAGGGGATCACAGGTCTGCACACACAGAGGAAGGAGGTCCGCTGCCTGGGACAGCTGGTGTCCTGCAGCCCGGCTGGCCTTGGGCCGCTGAGAAAGGTCAGCTGTGGCCACTAGGAGTGGGGACCACACTGTCTCCAGCAACACAAAGACTGGGGGTTCCAGGCACCACTTGGGGCTGTTGCTGTGGGAATCTCAGCAAAGCCGCTGCCAATCACTAGAAGGCAGTGGGGGCAGGATCCCCAACCCAAGAGGGTCTGCGTCCCCAGCGTCCAGGTCACTGTGGCCTTCACCCTCATCACCTGCACTGAGCCTGGCTGCGTGGCTGCGAAAACCAGCCCATCTTAGAGCCGCCGTGTTGTACCCTCTCTCTCTCCCCCCCCCTCCCTCCCTCCCTCTGCTCCTCTCTCTCTCTCTTTAAAAATCAATGGGGGAAATATCCTTGGGTGAGGACTCACAGAAGAAGTCTCGCTCGCTTGAGGCAGGGAGCTCAGGAATCCTTTGAGCTCACTGACCCCAGGAGAGGGGGGGCTCTCTCCTCAGGGTCACAGCACGGCTGCAGCAGCCCCAGCTGTGCTCCCCCAAAGCCCCCAGGGCCAGAGGAGGGGCGTGAGTGTGAAAATGCCCAGCTGGTGGGAGCCTCTGCAGGGAGTGGAGAGGAGGCCTCTCTGAATTTCCCTCTGGGCCTCAGGCTGGGCCTGTGAGTGGGGACTGTCCAGGCCACATGGAGGCGTGTGTCCATGCAGGAGGCAGGGGGAGAAATAGCGGGAGGTTGGGCCTGAGAGCAGCCCCGGATGTGTGTCCTTTGGGGGTGACAGGGCCTCTGGATGCAAACGGAGAGAGAACACTTGTCCCACATGATGCAAAGGAAAAAGACAGACAGACAGGAGCTCTTGGACAGGCATCTCCTGCTATCCCACCTCCTGCTGAGCAGAGGGCAGGGCTCAGCAGCCCTGGGACCTGGGGTCATTGCAGGCGGCTGGTGGGGCCCCATACAAACTGGGGAGTCTGGTGTGGACCTGCCTCCTTTTTTTCATGCTTTTGCAAAAGTGAACAGGTTGGCATAAAAACCCTGAGGGGTCCCATTGCCTGGCTTCTGGTCATCCTCCCCCGCCCCCGCTCCCCCCTCCCCCTCCCCCCCGCCAGGAATCAGAGGCAGGGGTGGTGGCAGCCCAGGGTGTGTCCAGAGACTACGGGGGGGGGGGGGGGGGAGTTGCCACTATCCCCAGCTCGCAGGCCGTGGCTGGCGTGTTTATTATGCTAAGCTTCTTAGCCAAATAGCTATTAAACATATAAAACTGTTAAATACATACAAATCCTCTCACCAAATGGTGAGCAGTGATGAGAAGCTGACAGGTCGCTGCACAATTTAATCTATGAAATGTGCATGAGCTCATCAGACAGGAGGGCTGCCCCCAACTCTGTGAGCCACAGACAGGAGGGGCTGGAGCTGAGGCCCGGGTCTGGCCAGTGCGGGACCTGGGGCCGACGTCCGGGGCGTCAAGAGCCACGACGTCCCCACAGCCAAAGAAATGCTAATTATTTTCTAAGGAAACCCGTGCATGGCACAACATGCATAACACCTGGCACACAGTCTGTACTTCATGAACGTGTACAGGGCTGGGTGAGTGACAGGCATCTGCCTCCCGGTGTAACGTCTCTCATTGCATCACAGAAATCCGCAGCTCATGGCGACGCCCGAGCCGCGGAGCCCAAGTCCTCCCTGAGCCACCAGGGCCACTCCTGCGACGAGGACACCAATGCACCGGCCACAGGGGCAGCGTGGGGGTCGGAAGGCTCGGGCTGGGAGCTCTGACCCGGCACATTACGGCCTCGCTCAGTCTCCAAACAGCGGGACTCCCTGAGTGAGCCCAGCCCCCCGCCTAGACCCTCCAGTGCCAGGCACGGAGCAAGGCTCCGAGGTGTGGCCGAGACCTGGCCGGTGACGGTGCAGGGCGGGGAGGTGGCCTGAGGGTGACTCGGGTGGACGGGGTGACAGGAGAGGGGCTCGTGGAGGGAGGACAGGAAGAGGGGGGCCGCTTCTCCGGTGGGGGAGCCGTGGTGAAGCTGCCCTTGCAGGAGATGCGAGCCAAATGCTCCTGAGGGGGCGCCGGGAGCTCCTGGCCTGAGGAGCTTGTTCTGGACGGACCAGTGGCCCTGGGGGAGCGGACGCCCAGGGGACTGCCATCCTGCGTCCTTCCCTGCGGACACAGGCCAAGCCCTCAGCCCGTCCCCACTTCCCCAAGTGCAGACAGCAGGGACGCCTGTGCCCATACTCAGAGCCCAGCCTCAGACGCAGGCAGCAGCGCCGCTGACAGCGCCCTGTCCTGCCTTGAAGATGGGTCTCCAGGAAGGTGCAGAGGAGGGTCTCCCAGAGCCTGCAGAGAAAATAAACCCAAATTAAGGCACTTTCAGACATCACAGGGACTGGTGGCAGCTTTTAAAACTGTCAGCAGTGAGACTTCTGGGTTTAAAGGAACTAGAAACCGGGCACTTTCCAGCCGCACAGAGCCCTGCCTTGGTGTCCAGGTCACTCGTTGCATTTTAAGAACATCATTCACGTGGTGCGGCATCCACGCAGCTCTGTGGGTTTGCTTGTGTGTTTGCCTGTGCCTGGTCTCTGAGGCAGCACGCAGAAGGCTGGCCATGTTTTTTACAAAATAGAAAAATCGAAGTGAGCAGAGACCACCTCTCCCAACCAGAAGGGATTTTAAATAATGACCCACGTGTGCAGTGTCACCCGCAAAGTCCACAGGCAGCCATGAGGGTGCCACGAGGGTGGGGAGGTGGGCTCAGCACAAAAGTTCAGTCACAAGCACCATTTCTGGGGCGTGTGGCCCCGGAAGTCCCCACCCCACCCGGTGTGGCAGGGACACATGCAGACACAAGCACACTCACACACACACACACCCCTCCCCCGGGGGACAGGGCAGTGACCGGAGGTTGGTATTGGAGCTGAGAACAGACGGGCAGATGCAGCTTGTAAACAAGGCCCAGGGCGGACCTCTCCCAGCCCCTCAGCGGCTTCCTCGATGCCCGGCCCGTGGTCGGCCTCCCACAGCCCCTCTCCACCCAGACTCACAAGTTTTGACCTGCTGGACACGCGTTTGTGCGTCAAATAAGTCGTGTGCGAAAAGCTCGTGGGCCTGGCCCCGTCTGTAGGCATTTACTGAGCACCTGCTGAGTGCCGGTGCTGGGCTGGCGGTGGGGGGGGGGGGGGCAGGGGGGCGGGGCAGACATGGACCTGCTCTCTTCCCCCTGCGCTGGCGGACGGGCCACCTCACTGCTGGGACCTGAGGCAGGACCGTCAGTACCTGGGACTCGGGCCAGGAAGCAGGTCGGGGCCGACTGAGGCGCCTGAACGCTGGCCGCCAGGCCCTTCGAGGATGCTACAGGGGAGCTGGTTGCTCAGGACCAGGGTGGCTTTCCCTGCCTCACAGCTTCAGGCTGAAGGAGACAGCCCCGATGACCAATGGCCTTGACGGGCCACCATCTGGACAGGGACAGACACCGCATCTCACCCCCGCCCCCCCCCCCCCCGCCCCCCGTTTGTCCCCCTCTGGCTGGGAGAGTGCCCAGGGAAGCCCCTCCAGGGCCACCTCTGAGGGGAAGGGACCCCTTTTCAATGGTGAATAATTTGTTTTCAATCCTAGGAGGCAAGCAGACTCCCAGGCCTAGTTCAGCCGACTCACCTACAGGGCCATAGAGGCCTTCCGGCCCCTCCCCTCTGCTGGGGCTGGGCAGCGGTGCCTCCAGAGGCCATCTGTCCTGCCCTCCCCTTGCTCCCAGATGCCCTGCAGGCTGGTCCAGCTGCCCCTCTGCAGCTGGGGTTCAATGAGCTGAGCCATCAACACTTGGCTGAGAAATGGGGCTTCTCACCTTCCTCTTCCCTCAGCCACAAATGACCCGAGAGAGTCTGAGATCAAAGGGCCCAGGCCCTCCCATCCCGCCTGCCTTCCGTCACCCCAGGGCAGGAATTCACACGCTGGGGGGCAAGGGGCCCAGGTGTGGACGGCTAAGTGGGGGGCACCACCTGTGAAGGTGGGTGAGTTTGAACTTTCAGAAGGAGGCCGCCAGCCACCTCCAGGTGACGCCTTCCTGCACTCAGAGGCTGTGGGTTTGCGTTCCAGGGGGTCCTTCAATGTCTTTGGCTTGAGACCTCTAACCCTGCTGTCCTCCCCCTGTGGCCAGGTCTGCAGGCCCAGGACCCACGCCTCCTGGGAAAACGCCCCCAGCCAGGCAGAGCAGAGCCAGCGGGTCCTGGAGTTCAGAGGCCGGGGCTCCACTTCTCCAGGAGGAGCTGTAACTTGAAGCATAAAGAGGAGCAGGAGGGCGTGGGGAGGGGCCCACCCGTGTCCCTGGACTTTCCTGCTCAGCTGCTGTGTGTTAACTGGAAAGTGCCCCCTGGCGCCTGGCGCTGGGCCCCGGGTCTGTGAAGTGAGCGCTTTTCCTCAAATGTGTCTCGAGGGGCCCTGGAGCGTGTGGGGTGCCTGGCCCGTAGATGGGGTTCTGTCCCCACGGCTCCACGCCAGGTGCTCCGTCCATTCAGACGACGTCTGATGAGTGGTGTCTGTTAACCTCAGTGTTTGTTTGTTTGGTCAATCCTCACCCCAGGTTATATTTTTCCACTGATTTTTAGAGAGAGTAGAATGGAGGTAGGAGAGAGAGAGAGCATCAATGTGAGAGAGACATTGATGCCCTTGACTGGAATCGAACCTTTGACCCTTTAGTGTGCAGGCCAGCGCTCTAACCACTGTGCAACCGGCCAGGGCAGCCTCAGTTAACCTGTTAGTGATCTCGGAGCAGCTGGTTCTCGTTGGTCCCCAGGACACATGGGTTGCAGGTGGCAGTGTCTGCCTGGGCCCTGGGCTCAGACCCCGTGAAAGTTGTTTTGGGAACAACGTGGCTTCTATGAACACAGGCCCAGTGGTCACTGGCATTTGCCGCGAACTAGTGAGAGAGGTGTCAACAGGAAATTCTTCCAACACCAGACAACTTTATTCAAAATCTGCCCCCATGAAAAAGACACACAAGCTTGCTGGCTCCTGGCCGGCTTTCTAGGCCTGACTCCCGGCTCAGGGTCCTCGGGGCCGTGGGCCATCTTCTCCGAGCGCATGGGGTGCAGAGGAGGCCCGACCTCCGGTGGCCCCATCCCACAGCCCCAGCCCTGAGCCTGGATGCACCGACCCGTCCAGCAGACTGGCCCCTGTCGCTGGGCTCACAGTAGGTGCTCAGGGCCCATTCGTGCAGAGATGAAGGGAGGATTAATGAGCGTGGAGATGCCGCCCTGGGCCCCGGTCGGTCGCAGGGCTGACTGTCAGCAGAGGGGCCGCCAATGGCCGTGAGCAGCGCACAGCTGTCCTCCCTCTAGAGCGAGCCCCTCCTCACACCCTCCCCAGCAGCTGCCAGACGGCCGGGCCTTTGGTGCCTGTGCCCAGCGAGCCAGACTCTGGCAGGTGGCCTCCGCAGGTGACAGTCCCCGATCCCGTTTCCCGTCCCAGGCTCTCTGGTCCCCCTCCTTCTGGGAGGCTGTGCTGTGAACAGGGAGCCGTTCCTCCTTCCTGTCCTCACCTCTGCTCCTCCCACGGGGAGACCCTGACCAGCCCGGAGGAGCCCGCCTGGGGTGCGGGGCCCCCGAAGGCGCCGAGGAGGTGGATGGGTGGCCAGCTGCCCACAGTGATGTCTGCCCAGCTCTGAGCAAACACCGGGTGCTCCCGACCATTCAGGCCCCAGGTGTGGGCAGGAGTTTGGGGACACACCCCCACGCCACCAGCCGGAGAACAGGATGAGAGAGGACCCTGGGCTCTGACTGGACGGCCTTGGGCTGCGCTGGGCCTCTGACCCCGTCACATGGGCCCTTCATGGAGGGAGTCTGGGCCCAGGCAGGCACGAGCTGTGTGGTCTTGGACAAGCTCCTCCCCCCCTCAGTGTCCCCTTCTACCGAGACGGGTGCCTCCCTGGGGGGTGACAGCGGTGGAGGTAGGACCAGCAGAGCCCGTGAACAGTGGCCGACCCTGGCCTTCACCTGGAGTTCTCCCCCCAGCCGCCTCCTGAGGCCCCTTTCTCCTCATGTGTTGACCCGGTGAGACTCCCTGTTCCCTGAGACGTGAAGTCCCTTGAAGAGACATCCCAACCCCCACAGTCTCCTCATTGAAAAAAGTGAAGAGAATGTCAAGTCGGTTCTGCAAAGCTTGTCACAATTTCAGTGAAAATGGATGTCAACGTCCTTGGGCCCTGGCCGGTGTGGTTGGGTGTTATCTGGGCACCGAAAAGTCACCGGTTTCGTCCCCGGCCAGGGCCTGCACAGGAAGCAGCCAATGAATGCACACGTAAGTGGAACAACAAGCTGATGTTTCTCTCCCCCTCCCTTCCTCTCTCTCTCTAAATCCAATTTTTTAAAAAATTATCTGTTGTCAGGAGATTTGGGGAGTGATGGCACCCGTGTGGGGTGCTAAATGCCCCGAACTGTCTAATGTCCTTCTGAAAAGTTTGTATTTAGTCACTAAATGCAAACACGAGCCAATGCCCCCTGATCCCCTGCCACTGCCCCGTGGGGGCGCCCTGTCTGTGGAGTGGCCGTGTGTCCCGCAGCCACAGTCTGGGGCGACTCTCGGACCCTCCGGATGGCTGAGGGCCGGTGGTTTCTGGGAGCTCAGCCCAGAGGCAGCTCCTCTGGCCACGTGCTCATCCCCGTAATAGACCCTTTTCTGCTTAAACTGGTGCAAGTAGGTGTGGCCTTCTGCACTCGAACTCGGACACCCCAAACACCCTGCGTTTGCCCACAGTTGGGCCTGTTCTTGGGCTCCTGCCGGAGGGGACATCTCAGAGGTGGACAAGCACCTGGGGCCTCGTCTCTCTTCTGTCAAAGGAGACCTGCTGACCACGACGCAGTGTTAGCTCAGCGACTGCTCACTCCCACCCTCCCTTCTGGGAAGGGCTCATGTCCACCAGGGGGGCTGGGCTGGGCTTGGCCAGTGAGAGCGTCTGAGCCAGCACCTGCCTGGCCCCAGGTGACAGCGGAAGCAGAGCCCCACCAGCAGCCCCGCCAGGAGGGAGGACCCCGGCTCTGTGTCCCCGAGCTCTGTGGTTTGTTATGCAGCGTGCCACACGACAGCTGGTTCACACCTCCAGGACTGCTTTCAGAATAAAAGAAGAAAGTGGACAGGAGGGGCTTGACACACGTTCTGTGTTTATGCTTCCTCGGCTCTGCCATCGGCTGCTTGGCTGTTCGCTGGGACAGCAGGGGTCTGGTTACACAGTCCTGCTCTGGGCGCCCGCAGTCCCTGCCTCTTGCCTCTCCTGCCCTTACATGCGTGACTCCCAGGCTCCAAGCACGAGGTGCCCTGGGGGGCTCCCCCAGGAAGGCACTGAGCCCCTGCGAAGCCGTTCTGAGTCACCTCTCTGCCTCCTCCCTGCTGGCCGCCGTCATGAAACGTATTTCCTTGTTTAGTTGCCCAGCTGCTCAGGCCAGAGCCCCAGCCCAGTCTCTGTGGACCTCAGGGAGTGTCTTCCACCCCAGTGACCGGCGCCACCTCCCCCAGGCCCCACGGAGGGATTTAATCAGCACAGACGCCGGGTGCTGGCCCCACTGCGAGCTGCCTTCTCCCTTCCTCCAAAGGGTGGCTCTATCCCCTGTTCGCATTTGCGGGTCGACTTCTAATAGATTCAGGCGCACAGCCGCTTCCACAGGCGAGGGGGCCTGGCCCTGTCCTGGTAAAACTGGCCTTGGCCAGCGTGTGGAGTGTGCAGCCCCCTCTTTCCTCTCACATTTCCCACAGCTGGAGCAGGAACCCCGAGATGCTGAGGGAGGTTGGGAGTCAGACGAGCTGAGCAAACCCAGCCGAGGTCCCGGATGTCCCTGAGCTAGTTTCCTCGGCACGAATGTGGGAGCCACACTCTCGCAGGCGGCTTGTGGCCTGAGCCCCAGAGGCTGGGGGTTTCCCTCCAGCAAAGGCTCCCGCCTTGTCCTTCCTGGGCCTCTGCTTCCACCTCCTTCTGTGGTGGGTCTCTCTCTGTCTCCCTCTCTCTCTCTGTTTCCCTCTCTGTGTCGCCCTCTCTCTCTGTGTCTTCCTCTCTCTCTCTGTCTCCCTTTCTCTCTCTCTCCCTCTCTCTCTCCATCTCCCTCTCTCTCTCTATCTCCCTCTCTCTCTGTCTCCCGCTCTGTGTCTCTGTGTAGAAGGCAGAGAGAGACAGGCATGGCCCAGCCACCCCCTCTTCAGGGGATGCCGGGCCGACCAGGGCACCACGTGGGCCCCTGCAGTGCCCAGGGCCTCTCTGCAGTCGCTCCTACTCAGGGGCCAACAGCCTGTGAATCAGCCCTTGGCTGAGAGGCAGAGGCCCCTGGTTCTGAGGGAGACAGAGGGGCTGGACCAGCAGCTTCTCTGCAGGAGCTGGGACACGAGACAGACAGACAGAGCTGAGCAGCTGGCACAGAACCGGAGCCAAAGGCTCACAGGGAACAGGTAGTGACACAGGAACCCAGCACAGGCCCAAGGGGTTGGGGGTCGTGTCCACCCTCCAGAAGCCTCACAGGGACCGTGATGGTGACGGACGCAGAGTGGGGTCCGCGAGCCAGCAGGCCACGCTAGTGGGGCCCGGGGTGCATGTGCCAGGCCAAGCACCTGTCAGGCCACGGGGAGGAACAGTGGGTCAGGTTGTTGTCATCCAGCCCCCAGGCCTCCGTCTCAGACGCGGGACCTCCATGGAGGGTGTGCCTCCCGGAGACTCCAGCAGCAAACACAGGGGGGTGAACACCACAGGGGGGCACCCGGCAGACCCACGTGGCCAGGATCAGAACCACCACATGCGCACGAAGCTCTCGCTTCCCACAGACGTAGGTGTGCATGTGAGACCTCCAGCCCCGAGGAAGCACCGGCCAGTTCATGACGCACTTTCCACACCTTCTGTCCCAGAAGTTCGGGAGGCATGTGGCCTCTTGGATGCGGCACCTGGCTCCTCCCTGCGAGGACATCCTGCGTGTCCAGCTGTGTGGGCAGGAGGCACAGGTGTCCCTGGGGTTGGCCGTGGCGGCCACGCGTGTCCTTTTGACATTTCACAGAGCTGCTCAGTAACAAGCCCACAGCCCGCCGCCGCAGGTGGCCGAGCCCCATTGCATCACACGCCACCCACAGCGTCCGACAGGAGGCACCAGAGGACGGACGTAAGGTGGCTCGTGGGCCGCGTCTCATAGATCAAGTTTGGACACACCTACCACAGTGATGTCACAGCCTGTCCAGACTCTGCGTCCCTCCTCCCACAGGTGGAGCCTGATCCTCTCCCTAGAGTGAGGTAGAGGGTTGGGGGGCCAGGGGAGGGGTGGTGCCCCACAGAGGGCCCTGCCCTCCCCGATGGCCTGGTGGGCCCAGCTGCTGTGCTGGGCGGGACCAGTCAGTGCTGGGCCTCCATCGCTCACTGAGGTGGGGAGAAAGAGGGAGGGGAGAGCCTGGCCATCCTACTACGCGCATGGGCCCGAACCCCATGCCAGGACAGCTCTCGAATGACTCTCCAGAGAATTCCACGGACAGAAAAAGCTGATCCCACATGTATGATTCCTTCTCTATAACACGCTGGTTTGTTTTGAAAAAAGGAGAGTCTAGCCCAGCCGGCGTGGCTCAGAGGCTGAGCGTCGGCCTAGGAACCAGGAGGTCAGGGTTCGATTCCTGGTCGGAGCCTGGGTTGCGAGCTCCATCACGTGTGGGACATGCAGAGGCAGCCGATCAGTGATTCTCTCTATCATTGATGTTTCTCTCTTTCTCCCTCTGCCTTCCTCTCTGAAATCAATAAAAACATATTTAAAAAAAAAAGAAAAAAGGAGAGTCTAGGAAAAGAAAGTTGTGGGAAAGAATCAACCACTGAGGGAAGGGCAAGGAAAGGCAGGAACCGTGGTAATGACAGGAGGTTGACTTAAACAGAGTCACTCTGCAGAGCACCTGAGCCAGAGAGGCCTGGCCTGGGGGAGTCGTGGAGGAAGCGTGGAAGTCCAGCTCCTTCCTGGGCAATTCCTCGAGGCAAACACTCCACTCCCAAAGGCAGCACATTTGGTTTCTCCCTGAAGCAGACGTGACTTGGGCTACGTGTGGTCCCACAGGCACCAGCTGAGGTTGGGCAAAGGGCAGACCTTGGGCGCCTGCACAGGCCGTGTGGCTGCCACACCTGACCCCGGGAACCCCAGAGAGAGCAGTATTTCTTTTCCTTTTTTAAAAATATATTTTTATTGATGTCAGAGAGGAAGGGAGAGGGAGAGAGAGAGAGAGAAACATCGATGATGAGAGAGAAGCATGGATTGGCTGCCTCCTGCACCCGCCAACTAGGGATCGAGCCTGCAATATAGGCATATGCCCTGATGGGGAATCGAACAGTGACCTCCTGATTCACAGGTCGACACTCAACCCCTGAGCCACGCCGAGGGGCTAGAGGGGAGTGTTTCTGAAGAATAACAGTGAGAACCCACACTCTCCCCAGCACCGAGAGGTTTCTGAGGCCCCCGCTCCCCGCGGATGGACTGTGGGTGACTCAGGTCGCAGGCTACTGGAGGGCACGCTGTCCCCAGCCAGTCCCCTGCCAGCCCCGCAGCCCGGGTCTGGCTGAGTTGGCAGCTTCCTCAAGCCTCTCCTTTTAAGGTGCCGGCATCTAAGCCTGGGGCAGCAGGTGACCTCCCTGCACAGCTTGACTCAAAGTGTCTGAAAGGGATGTGGACACCCTGAACCGCCCTGAAGAGGCATGAGGCTCACTCGCCCTTTGCTCTTTGTGGCTGAGCCCGCATGTCAGGAGGGTTAAATGTGGCCTCAGCCGTCACCGAGGCCCCTCCCGGAAATAGTCCCTGCGCAGAAACAGGAGGGTGATGCAGCGGTGACGCGAGACAGGACTTGTGTCGCTGCTCTCCCTGGGGGCGGGGACACACAACACAGCATAGAAATCACGTGTGTCCCCCATGGAGACAACAAGTGCCATGTATATGATGAACACAATGCCTCCCCTGAAGGAGGAGCTGAGTGTGGAGCTGCCTAGTCCGAGTTTGGGGCCTATGATCGAAAGGCCTTTGGCTTCTGGAGAAACTAAACTTTATCTTATAATGGTATAAACTAAAACATCAACGATACTCTGAGATGTGTCATATCACAGAAAGATTTCTATCTCTGTAGACTATTGTTAGTTTGTTTTTAATATATTTTTATTGATTTCAGAAAGGAACGGAAAGGGAGAGAGAGATAGAAACATCAATGATGAGAGAGAATCATTGACTGGCTGCCTCTTGCATGTCACCCACTGGGGATCAAGCCTACAACCCAAGTATGTGCCCTGACCGGGAATTGAACCGTGACCTCCTGGTTCACAGGTCGACGCTCAACCACTGAGCCATGCCAGCTGGGCCCAGTAGACTATTGCTTAACGAATGGAAACAGGTCTAATTTGCAATGGTAAGACAGAAGCGAGATGCCTTGTTGATGAACATGGAACCGATCGAGTCTCTAAATCGAATGACCAATTTATAGGAAAAGACATTTACAGAAACTGCAGGAATGGAGTCAGTAATATCTAAAAAGCAGGACCTGCAGGACCAACCTGGCTTTCTTGCCAGTTAAGTCTCACAGGTCGGGGAGACTGACTGATGTACCCTTTTATGAGACAGTTGGAAAGCTGGACATAGCTGGGAGTCTCAGGAATCACAGTTCATCTGTAAAGGTGTGGTCATGCTGCTGTGATGATAGTTTGCAATATGGGCATTATCTGTTAGAGGCGAAAACATTTACAGATGAAGTGATAGGATTTCTGGGACTTGCTTCAAAATAATCTGGGGGTTGGGGGGGACGTGGGTGAGGGGTACATAGGGTTTCATTAGACTGGTCTTCTCAACTTTTGGATGCATTTGAAATGTTTCATAATAACATACACGAATGAATGAAGCATTGGAAGAATTCAGGGAGAAGCAGTTATACCTCTTCATAAGCCAAAACCTGCTGGCACTTTAGATAGTAAGAGCAAGACCTTCCATAGGAAGTCACGTGACCAGGCAGACACCAGCCTCACGCCCACGGCACCTGGAAGGTTGGAATGAGAGCTGCTGAGGTTTCAGGAGGGCCCAGCCCCAAACTGGCTGTGAATTTGGAGCAAATGGAAATTTTATGTTCAAGATTTTCTCACTATAAAATGTTAAACTTATTTTTCTCATCGAATTATGTGGGACATGGGATATTAAAAATCTATCCTACATAATAAAGAGGTAATATGCAAATTGACCCTCACACCCTCTCACAAGATGGATGCCCCCATGTGGTCAAAGATGTCTGCCATAAGATGGCTGGCAGGGGAGGGCAGTCAGGGCCAATTGGGCCGGCAGGGGAGCAGTTAGGCATCGATCAGGCTGGCAGGGGAGTGGTTAGGGGTGATCAGGCAGGCAGGCAGGTGAGCAGTTGGGAACCAGCAGTCCCAGATTGTGAGAGGGATGTCCACAGGGATTGGGCCTAAACCGGCAGTCAGACATCCCCCGAGGGGTCCCAGATTGGAGAGGGTGCAGGCTGGGCTGAGGGACACCCCCCTAATGCACTGGGCCTCTAGTTAAAGAGATAAAAGAAAATAAAAATAACCCAGAACCTATACCAAACTTCCTGATAAGTTTTGACAGGCAGCTGTTCTCAGCAGTTTGTGGAACTAAGAAACCATGTGTTTTGGTTGTTGATTGAAGCATTGACACCTGACCTTACTCCAAGCTTCCAATGGAGTGAAAAGGCATTGCCCATTTCCCTGGGATTTTTCCTTAATAGTTGTGTGGAGGACAGGTGACCTCTAGGCATTTATTAGCTCAGTATTCTTGAGGGAAAATCTAGACCCTTTAATATCATTTGCTTTATCAGAATTCTGCAATGTTTTACTAAAGGTTCACTAGTAACCTTTAGTTTTACTAAAGCTGGGAGGAGGGGGTGGCACAATTTTCTCTCGTTTTCTCCAGACCGAGGGACCTCAAACTTTTTTTTTTTTTTAATATATTTTTTATTGATATTTTACAGAGAGGAAGGGAGAGGGACAGAGAGTTAGAAACATCGATGAGAGAGAAACATCGATCAGCCGCCTCCTGCACAACCCCCACTGGGGATTTGCCTGCAACCAAGGTACATGCCCTTGACCGGAATCGAACCTGGGACCTTTCAGTCCGCAGGCTGACGCTCTATCCACTGAGCCAAACCGGTTTCGGCGGTCCTCAAACTTTTTAAACAGGGGGCCAGTTCACTGTCCCTCAGACCGTTGGAGGGCCGGACTATAGTTTAAAAAAAAACTATGAACAAATTCCTATGCGCACTGCGAGCCCGGGACGAGTCGGCTGCTAAGCAGGACAGGCAGCGGCACCTGGCGGGCCGGATAAATGTCCTCGGTGGGCCACAGTTTGAGGACCCCTGCTCCAGACAAACCCAAGACTTGTTACATGGCTGTACAAAAAGCCTGGGCTTCGGTTTCATAACCAACAGGTGATTCCAACTGCTATTTTGGCCCAGCTATTACCTGACTATCTTTGAACACAGTCAGCAAACCAGCTCCTCCTCCCAGCCCTGCCCCACCCCCCACCCCAACGTCATTATTACTTACCAATTAGGAGACGGTCAGGTGTATCTACCGATGTCCACACATCTGCCAAACAACCTGCTTTTTTACCAACTCAAACCACGCTACCAGCTAATATTTTCCATTAAGTTGGTCACTAGACTGGACCTACAACCAAAGGATTTTAATAAGGTTAGTTGGTTCTTTTGGAATTCTGCACAAATGGAAGAGGAGTTATTGAATGTAGATTTCTAAAATTAAAAAAATAAATGATAAAGTCCATTAAGGAGAAAATTAAAGAAAACCTTTCATTGCCAATGATATATCTGATGAGAGGTTAATGTTCAAAATTTATTAAAAGGTCATACAATTCAACATCCATAAAAAGCAAACCCCAAAACAACCTAATTAAAAAATGGTCAGGCCCTAGCTGGTTTGGCTCAGTGGATAGAGCGTCAGCCTGCAGACTAAAGGGTCACAGGTTCTATTCCAGTCAAGGGCACTTGCCTGGGTTACGGGCTTGATCCCCAGTAGGGGGCATGCAGGAGGAAGCCAATCAATGATTCTCTCTCATCATTGATGTTTCTATCTCTCTCTCCCTCTCCTCTCCTCTCTGAAATCAATAAAAATATATTTTTAAAAAATGGTCAGAAGACCTGAATGGACACTTCTCCAAAGAGGACATACAGATGCCAATACGTATGAGAAGGTGCTCAACGTCACTGATCATCAGAAACGCAAATTATAACCACAATGAGGTACCACCTCACACCTGTCAGAGTGGCTGCCATCAATAAACCAACAAGTGCTGGCGAGGATGTGGAGGAAAGGGAACCCTGGCTTACTGCTGGTGGGAAGGCAGACTGGTGCAGTCACTGTGGGAAACAGTGTGGCGTTACCTCAAAATATTAAAAGTGGAACTGCCATGTGATCCAGCCATTCCACTTCTGGGCATATAGCTGAAGAAAACCGAAATACTAATTCAAAAGAATATATTCAGCTCTGTGTTCATTGCAGCATTATTTACAACTAGAGGCCCAGTGCATGAAATTCATGCACTTGCAGGGTCCCTCAGGCCGGCCTGTGCCCTCTCGCAGTCCAGGAGTCTTTGGGGGATGTCTGACTGCTGGCTTAGGCCTGCTCCCTGGGGGACCCTCACCTCCTGCCTGCTTGCTGCTCCTTACCACTTGGCTTGCTGCTCCTTAGCACTGCCAAGGAGGCGGGAGAGGCTCCTGCCACTGCCGCGGCGCTCCCCAGCCATAAGCCCGGCTTCTGGCTGAGCAGTGCTCCTCCTATGGGAGGGCAATGACCACCAGGGGGCAGCTCCTATGTTGAGCATCTGCCCCCTGGTGGTCAGTGCACATCATAGTGACCGGTTGTTCCACCATTTGGTCAATTTGCATATTTGGCTTTTATTATATAGGATGGCCAAGATATGGAAGCATTCCAAGTGCCCATCAGTAGATGAGAGCATAAAAAAGCTGTGGTACAGCCTAGCTTGTTTGCCTCAGTGGATAGAACGTCAGCCTGTGGACCAAAGTGTCCCAGGTTCGATTCCAGTCAAGGGCACGTACCTTGGTTACAGGCTCCTCCCTGGCCTGGGCCCTGCTTGAGGTGTGTGCAAGAGGCAACAAATTGATGTGTTTCTCTCACATTGATGTTTCTCTCTGTCTTTCTCTCTCTTTTCCACTCTCTCTAAAATCAGTGGAAAAATATCCTTGGGTGAGGAATAACAACAAAAGCTGTGGCACATCTACACAATGGAATACTATGCAGTCGTAAAAAAGAAGGAAATCTTACCATCTGCGACAGCGTGGATGGACCTGGGGGCATTATGCTAAGTGAAATAAGAAAGACAAATGCCAAATGATTTCACTTATATGTGGACTCTAAAGAACAAATCAAATGAATAAACCAAATAGAAACAGACTCAGACACAGAGACTAAACTGAGGGCTGCAGATGGGAGGGGGTGGGGGGATAGGTGAGGGGATTAAGAAGCACAGACTGGTAACTACAAAATAAAATCAACTGCCCTGCCTGGTGCGGCTCGGTCGGTTGGCGCATCATCCTGTGCACCACGGAGCAGCGGGTTCAAGTCCCATTCTGGGCACATGCGGGAGGCGGCCAAACAATGTTTCTCTCTCTCCTTCCTCTCTCTGCAATCAATTTTTTAAAAAATCAGTTAAAGCCCAGCCAGCGTAGCTCAGTGGCTGAGCATTGACCCATGAACCAGGAGGTTGCCGGTTTGATTCCCAGTCCGGGCACATGCCCGGGTTGAGGGCTCCATCCCCAGTAGGGGATATGCAGCTGATCAATGATTCTCTCTCATCATTGATGTCTCTATCTCTATCTCTATCTATCTCTATCTCTATCTCCATCTCTATCTCTCTCTCCCTCTTCCTTCCTCTCTCTGAAATCAATAAAAACACTTTTAAAAGCAGTTAAAAAAATGATAAAGATAGCCCGGCCGGTGTGGTTCAGTGGTTGAGCATCATCGACCCATGAACCAGGAGGTCATGGTTTGATTCTTGGTCAGAACCCTCGGCCCGATGGCGCCCGGGTCTCCCGCCCTGTCTGTGTCCTCTGTGCCTGTCGCCTTCAGCTGACGGTCCCTGTGAACCACTCTCAGGAAAAGCTCTCCCTGAGAAGACTCACAAGGAAAGCAGGAATGGGGAATGCCCTGTGGCATTTAAAGCTTCCTGGAGGTGTCCCTGCGCTGGAGAAGGTCCTGGGAATCCCAGGAAGCAGGAAGAACAGGGCTGACTTCCTGGGAAGCTAACTAGCACCGGGGGTGTAGAGACACACGTTCTCAGCATTTTAAATGAAGTAAAACAGCAGCCTCGCCACAGCCGGGCCAGCGTGTCTGCACCTGCTAGGCCTCGTGGTGGTTCTCAACAATCAGTTCTGAAAGGGAGCAAGGGCTGCCAGCACTGCCCACAGCTTTGGGAACAGTTGAAGAAAAATATTTAAAAGGAAATTAAATAGAGATCCTTAACACGTCTATTACAAGGGTTAACGTTTCAGACAGCCTCGGACTCCAATGCTGGTCAGACCCAGCATTACAGTGAGCTCCCCCTATGGTTTAGAAAATGTGGTCGTTCTAACTACAGAATTTCCTTTTACCTTCGTTAGGGCAGGTCTGCCCCGGACTTACTGAATTTTTCTTCTGTGCAAGAGAAAAAAAAAAGGCAAAGTTACCTGTGACCGACGAGGAAAACACATTTAGCCTTTGCCACTGTCAGGTGGAAGGGGCCGGGCCAAATCCCTGGAACCAAAGGCGTCGAGTTAAATGCAAGAAGCACAGGTCCAACTTGTGCTCTTGACCTTGGGGGTCCTCCTCTCACCAGCACCCATGCAAAACCCTCACCCAGGTCCTTAGATGATCAGAATATCGAGGTTTTTGGAAGGGAATTTACCAAAGTACAAGAAATGAAGGAGTTGCTGGTAGCAGAAAACCAAGGAAAACGAGAGAGGCCACTGAAATTCTGTCTTAATCTCAGTTCGCCACCGGTCTGATCCCTGAAATCCTTGGGTTTCCCTGTTTCCTAAGAAATTCTGTTTTGAATTTTGTCTGCTGAAACCACGGCTAGCCCCTCCTGCTTCCTTACTCTCCCCATCTCCCCGCCCCACACCCGGGGCCTCTACATACATTCTTACCTCCTGCAGTAGATTGCTACCTTGCTACTTTGTCCCTTTCACCTGGGGCCACATCAGCCTCAGAACCTTTAGCTGAGACCTGGAGCGGGGAGGCGCCCTCCTCCCAGGCGAGGCGCAGGGCTCGTACAGGAGCTCAGCCAAGCCAGGCACCAGGACCTTGGCCAGCGACAGGCCTCCTTCTCACTGCCGGCCAGGCTGACACTGCCCCCTGGTGACCTCCAGGAGAGAGGCACGCACCTGCCCACTTGAAGGAGTTGGTTTCCAAGGCACCCCAGCCAGCTCGAGGCAGGGGGCTCCCAGCAGTGTCTGGGTGCAGGCCCTGGGTCTACGGGAGGGCAACGTGATGCAATCACAATCACACGGCAGGTCGCCTGTGTGTTTCCAGCTCAGCTCTGTGGGCAGCAAGCCACACCCCAGGTCCTTTACTGAATGGAGATGTTTCCCATTTATAGAAAAATACTTTCCAAAGATGACAAGTTCCAAGGAGCCAGTAAGACCAGGTGGGCGTCCTGGGAAGATGCCTGGGAAGGGCCTTCAGGACAGAGATGCTGACTGTGGCCTCTCCCTTTGTTGGACGTATCCTGTCACCTCCAAAATGCACACATGCATGAGTTCCCCGTCCCAGAGAGAAAACTCGCCCCAGGGTGTTGGCAGACAAACCCTTCAGGCCTGCACAGCAGAACCGAGGGTGAGGTTCCGGACCCCCAGTGCTCCCAGCCTTCTGGCTCCCCCAATTGTCCATGGACACAGGGGCCACCTCCTCCACGGAGCTCCTGACCACACTGCGTAGTGGCTGGCAGCTGGCAGGTGAGTGGCAGGGCTGTCTCTGGCTCCGCAGACCCTATAGCTCCTCTCCAGAGGCAGGGTCCCTTGAGTGCACGCCCTCCCACGCCTCTCCTCCCCCGCCGCCAGTGGGAGGTTCTGAGGCTGATGTGGCTCCAGTGACAGGCACTGTATGGATGCCAGGCTCCTGCCCCACACAGGCCATCTAACCAGCCCCTTACCTGTGCCAAGAGCCCTATAATCCACCCCTCACCCTCTCCCAGGGCTGTTTCTGAGGGAACTTGTCTGCAGAGGAGCTGGTAGAGTTTCCAAGTGTGTGACCACCATCCGGGCATTAGATGGTTTACCATACACGTGTTCAGGTCCTGGCCCTGAGGGTAGGGTGGTACACCTGGGGTGGCCCAGAATCAGTTTAGGACAAGTGCTCTGCGGAATACAGGGGACCCACCTTCCTGGGGTGCAAAAGGCAGGCACCCATCAGCTGGGACACTGTGGTGACCAAGACCACCTCCTACTAGACGGCCCCACCCACCCAGGCAGGCTCACAGGCCCACTTTCCTGCCTGCAAGTCAGAGCAGGAAACACGGAGGCCCAATGGCAGCTGCAGGTCGCAGCTGGGGTGGGGTGGGGTGGGGCGGGGCAGGCAGCCCGTCCAGCGGACCCAGAGAAGTATTTCTGCTAAGAACAAGCATCTACACAGCATTCCAATTCAGTCTGTGAATCCAGAGTAAGCTGTGTCCTGGCAGGATCACTGACCTGAGGGGTCTCAGCGTAAACAGAACCGAAAGCTAGCTGTCAAAGGAAGTCGTCCGTCGAATCTGTCCAGGTGCTAAAAGGCTGCCTTTTCAGGTGAGCAATTATGTTGGAACCATCTAGAAAAGCCGCCCAGTAACTGGAGTCAGAGTTGGCTCAGAGGGGCCCACGCACCAGCACATGGAGGCTGGAGGTGACTCCTGACTCCTTCACACACAGGCCTTCAAAGGAGACCATGTCCAAGCTCTGGAGGAAACGGGGCTAAACAACTTGTACCTGAAAAAGGTGGTTACTAGGAACCTTCAGAGGTGAGGACTCATAGAGAATTCTAGACACACACATTCATATAATTTCAAATAGTGAAAAACTGAATCCCAAACTCAACAAAAAGTCCTTTGAAACAAAAAAAATAAAATAGCCCATTTATATAATTGCAGTGGTGTGTCAACCCATTTGGATCACAGGGTGCCCAGATATTTGGCTAAATATTATTCCTGAGTGTCTGTGAGGGTTTCTACAGCATTTGAAGTCAGGAGCTGAGTGAGGCGGCTGCCCTCCTGCAACGCTGAGGCCGGGAGGAGCCCAAGTGGGGAGCGCTGAGCAGGGAGGCTCCTCCCGCCCAGTACACTGCAGCGGGAACCTGCTCCCGGCTCTGGCCCTGGCTGGCAGAGGGCAGATCAGCGAGTCACTTCCTCACCATAAGTCTGTCTCTGTCCGACCAGCTGCTTCCCTATTTGTAGACCAAACTAGGGGCTTTAATAATTTTAATTAACCCTTAACGAGGTCAACAGTAAATTCTCCGTTAGGCTACAAAGAAAACCATACCCCCTAGGCCAGTGGTCGGCAAAATTAGTCAACAGAGCAGCAAAGCTGCAGTTTGCCAACCACTGCCCTAGGCTATGTTGTATAATTGGACTTGCTCAACACCAAGAAAACTAGTCCAAGATTGTATGTAATGGAGCTAAAATGTACATAATCCTAGAGCAAAATCTACCTTAGTGCCATCCAAATTTAGGTGTGATTTTAACATTCCTAAGCTATTTGGAAAAATTATCCCAGATTTCTGGCTAAGGCCCATGTAAAGGCCTATTTGCTTTTACGATTTTCCTCTATGTAGTGATTAGAAGATGCGTCTCCAAAACATCCCCTCCAGGCTGTGTGTCCCCACCCCGGGAGTGTGAGTCCAAGGTGTTCACTTACGTCCACTGACGTCTTAGTAAGACCCAGAAGGAGGAAAGGGAAACCATGAAGACGCCCTCTGCATGAGACGGGTCGGCCATCTCCACGGACAAAAGTCAACTTTTCCAGATAAACTTCTTGCTCATAAATGTAAGGAAAACTGACACAAGCCGTTTATTTTTTCATCCTTAAAATAAAAAAGTAGCTCTGGAGGACAGAAAAGTGTGGAAGAATGAGGAAAATGAAAGGAAAGGAAATTGAGCTCCCCGGACCTGCTGCTGAGAGAATACAAGTTCTAACAGGACGAGCACATCAGGGTTTATTTTAATAAACAAAGCAGCGTGTGGCACAGAGGTCAATCCTTCCGCAGGGGCACAGTCTCCTCCCGGATGCCCTCCTTGGTCACGATGCAGATCCGCAGGGCATCCCCGGTGTACACATCCCTCTCGGCAGCAGAAATGAAGACGTCTTTCACGAGCCGCATGGCTCTGTCCAAAGACAGCGGGACGTGCTCCACATTCTGCATGTTCTTAAAACCAACCTGGTGCGACAGGAAACTTGGGTGAGGCATCACGTGACCATACAGAGGACCAAGCCCCTTGTCCCTCCGCCTTCACATGTCTGAGAGTTCCTAACAAACACGTCGCACGGATCAGTCCTCCCACACAGATGCGTGGAGACAAAGCTCTGGCTCCCAGGAAGCCCCTGCCCTGGAGGTGGGCCAGGGGCAGAGCGTTACAGACTGTGCTGTAGCTGAGGAGGCAGAGGGGCCAGGAGAGCACAGCGGCCACGACCAGACCCGCTAGAACAAAGGATACCTGAGTTGGGCGTGAAGGACAAACGCGTGAAGGAGCGAGGCTGCGGCATGTCCAATGTCGAGGAGACGGGGCAGACAGTGCTCCCAGGGGTGTGGAGTGGAGCGACGGGAGTGGAGGTAGTAAGCAATGAGCAGAGAAGTTACTTCATGTGACAAATTTCAGAAAAGCAAGGAGAATGACTTGGGGAAAGGAGCCAGAATGCAGGACAGATGTGAGGAGATACAGCAATCCAGGCAAGATGCCACGCTGCTCTGAGTTCAGTCAGCAGAAATGGAAAAGGAGCATGTTAATAAGACACAGAGATGGTATCGGGGAGAACGGTGTTTTCAGGAAACTCGCGTGAGGATGCAAGGAGAACTGAAAAGATGGACCAACCGTGGTCAGCACCAGAGACCTAGAAGTCATAGGGACGCAGGAAGCAGGCAGGCATGGGGTAGGTGAGCAGTGGCCGAGGGCCAGCAGAGACCAGGAGGTCTAGGTGGGCAAATCAGCCATAGTCCACAAGGATTTACGAGAAAGCCTGGACTTCCCCACCCTCCCCGGAGCGGAGGAGGACTGGGGCAGTATCGTTACCTGGTTGTCCAGCAGGGGCTGCAGCATGGCACTTGCTGAACCTCCCGCCTTGAAGGAGTCTCTCTGGTAGGAGCCCACTGGGTCAAAGCTGTACACGGCTCCCTTCCCTTCAAGAAGGAAACAGTTTCCATGAGGCTGCATCCTGACCCCAATCTCAAATCACGGCACAAGTGTGAAGCTGAATGGACTACTGACTTAGCTAAAATTTCAGCAACTCTCGGCGAGGAGCACAAGCCCTGCTGCACAGGGGACACCAGCAGCCTGCCCTCCCGCCCCCCAGAGCCCACCTGCCACTCCTGTCTCCATGTGGTGTCTGCCACTCTGCACGCCAACGCCCCCCCCGTCCCCTTGACTCCCTGTGTGCATGTGGCCTCACAGGCACGCCGGTTAATGGTCACAGGTCCTGCTCTAAGTTCTGCACCAAATTCCTCCTGAATATCCCTAGTTGGTGTGGAACCAAAACTGCAACCTCTCTGAAGCTGGCCATTTCTGTAGCTCCTAAGAGCAAAACCTTTCTAGCAGCTTCAACTCCATCAGCAGAAGGGGGCACATCCACAGTGATGGACAGCCTACAGAGAGGGTGGGGCTGGGGCGTGGCAATCAGACCTGACCATCACACCTGGGTGCAGCATCATCAAGAGGAGTGGAAGCCAAAAACTAGAACAGAAATGTGAAGGAAGCCTCCAATGTAGAAGACAGAGCCAAAAACAAACAACACGAAAACCAATCTGATAAAATGCAACAATTCAAGGAAACTTCAAAGTACAACAAAGTCTAACAAGAGCAGGATTCTTAAAAAAAAAAAAATAAGGAAACTGAAAAACAAAAAAGGGAAAGCTGGTGGAGAAGGTGGAGAAAGAGATACAGTAAGTGAGGAAAGACCCTGGATGAGGGTCAGAACCAGGGATGAAACAGAGGCCAACGGCAAAGTCTCAGAAAGGCCTGCCGGTTTCTTTTTCAGAAATCCGCTGGGAGAAAAAACAAGAAAAGGGATGCCTTGGTCAGAGCTGAAGACTGTCGGCAGATAAACTTCTTTAAGAAATATCATTACTTTAAGGAAAATCAAAGACAAGATTAGGAAGGACAGTTGGAAATGCCTGAGAATCAAATCCACCAGAAGGAGGAGCGCTGTCACGTGGAAATCAAAGGCCAGGGAGGGCCTGCAGTCAAACAGACCCAAACCCCAACCTGCCAGGTAGTAGCCGTGAGCTCCCAGCTCAGCCCTGACTCTCAGGGGAGCTCAAGGACCTTGCCTGCCCTGCTGAAATTCAATGGTAGCCACTAATGCTGCTAAAACAGCAATTTATTGATCTGACATTCAAATCAGATATAATTTAAGTCAAAGAGGCATCAGAAGAGCTGTACTAGGTTAGGCAGCTGATCGGCGGCTAGAATTTAATTGCTCAGGTTAAGAGTAATTAATTTCTGATGATCATTTCTAGCCCTTAATCTTTCTCTTAGTTTTCAAGGCTGAAAGCCTCAAAGGAAACTGTGTCGGCCTAGTCTGTCTCATGTGAATCATGAGGTGGAAGAGCAGAGCTCCCAGAGCCCCTTGGTGGGGGCAGCAGGGAAGCCTGTGGGCAGAAAGAGACACAGCGCCTGGAGGGACGGAACCGAGAAGCCCTGACTCCTCCCCATCCACCTTCCCTCTCGGAAGCAGATCCATTTCACTGACCAGGTCTCACTGACGCTTCTGTAACTTTCACAATGAGCCACTCTAAACGGTGCACAGACAGTTCTGAGAGTCTATGTGGTGTTTGAAGCAACTGAAAGTCAGCACAGATCAGACCTATGTGAAGCTGAGCAAACAACAGGACAGAAACGTCCCGGCTCTGCCGGAAACCAGAGGCTTTCAAAAATGTTACAAAAACACGGGTGAATCCTAACTGGTTTGGCTCAGTGGATAGAGCGTCTAAAGGGTCCCAGGTTCGATTCCGGTCAAGGGCATGTACCTTGGTTGTGGGCACATCCCCAGTGGGGGGTGGGCAGGGGGCAGCTGATCGATGTTTCTCATCAACGTTTCTAACTCTCTATCCCTCTCCCTTCCTCTCTGTAAAAAATCAATAAAATATATTAAAAACAAAAAACCACACGGGCGAAAACGCATGCATTCCTTCCAAGACATCAATTTTTAAAAACTTTTTGATGTCAAATAAGTTTGTCCTCCAGATCAGATTTCCCTTTTAAGACTAAAATGCTGAGTACCTACTTCTGAACTCACTGAGACCTTGAGGAAACAGTAAAGCAACGCCTGCTGATCTTCTAGCGCCAACCGCCACCTGCTCTGTGTCCCTGGACAACCATCTATTTCCTTTCAGCTTCAGTCTCTGTTGCTTTATCAGAAAATGAAATTGCTGGGCAAGATGGTCCTTGTGGTTCTTTTCAAGTCTATATGAAACCCTGGCATCTAAGACATGCCAGCCCCTCCTTTTCCACAAGACCTTACCTTCTTCGTCGAGTCCCCCGATGATGTTGTAAACGTAGTATGGAAAGAAGCGCCGTGAGTAGAGGATTGTGGACAGCATTGCTGCAATAGCCCCCGTGGTCATGGCCTTGTTATTGGAATGCTTGTACATCTGTGATTTTTAGCAAAAACAGGAATATAGAGGCAGACTATATTTATTACATGCTACAACAATGAATAATAAAGGGGAAAGAATAAGTGCATATCTTGGTGAAAGAAAAGATACCTGTTTCTCTCATGATCAAAAAACACAATATCACTAAGGTAAAATAATTCACTATACCCTATCACTTTGGGAGGAATAAGAATTTTTAGAGGAAACAACACTAAGTTTGCCCTCCAGTATCTGGTTTACAGACTATTTCCCATGTCATCCTTATTCCAAGACAAAGATACAAACTCCAGAGCAAACTCACACCAACCCAGCTCTTCACTCAGCATAGACCAGAGTCAGCAAACTATAGCCATGGCCCAAATCCAGCCCCCACCCGTGTCTGTAAACAGTCTCTCTCATCATCACATGCTGCCTACAGCTGCTTCTGCGTTTCAACAGCAGAACTGAGTGTTGCCACCAAGACCCAGTGACCCACAAAGCTGAGACACTTCCTATCTGGGCCTTTGCAGAGTCTGCTGAGCCCTGATCAGATGCAGGTCGAGGCCCCTCTTTGCACAGCAGCCTCGCCTGAGAGCAGAGATGAGGCCGCAGTGCCGCAGACTCTAGGACAGGGTGTGGTCTTGCTCCTAAAGCTCCCGCAGTGAAGACAGGAGCCTCCAAATCCAGGTGGCATTCACATTCAGGGAGTCCCAGCCCACATTTACTTCCCCCGTGGGAACCCAAACTTCCCTAACAGACTGAGGAATCCTACCAAAGTAGCAAACATAACATCAAGTTCCCCAAATTGTCAGCCACGTGGCAACCACCTCTAAAGAGCAACCTAGGAACCACTGTGGAATCGCCAGCGACAAAGCACTGAAGACACACTGGAAAGGAGCTACGAGTGGTGCATGTGTCGGTATCCAGAAGAATGTTTTCCAAGTGAAAGCCGTACAAAATTTTAATTTCATTTTATTTCAAAACCAAATCCCATTTATTTACCTCACCATCTATGTAATAATGTATCGAAGAAACACTTCAGGAAGTACTGTGCACTAAGTTGACCTCACTGATTCTTGTTTTATTTAACAAAACAGCTCTCCCAGTCATGTTTATTTTTGTCCTCTAAGTCCCATTTACAAAATATGCATTAGAAACCACACACAGATCAATAAATGTAAGTTGCTGAAGCTTGCAATGTAAGTAGAATTTTTAAATGAGTATCAACACCGATGAATACTGAATGAAATGGTTCCTACACACGCAAGAAGCACGTGCCAGGTAAGTAAGGCACTGCGCAGTCCAGTGACCACGCCACTTGCAGTGGGAACATCTCAGGTGTTACAAATAGGCAGGCAAACGTGATCACTATTGCTCATTTCTTCATGTACCAGATGGACCTACCAACCACTTAAAAACCGTGACCACAGCCTACAAAGTTAAATCAGGAACCAAGGGCAATGGAACTGACACTACAAATACCACCAACAGCTCTGACAAAACCTCGCCAGGCTACATTTCTGAATGCTGACAATGGTGACTGGGAGTTCCAGCCCATCTGAGTGCAGTAAAACTCACCTAACAGTCCAAACACTCGTACCCTAGTCTGGAAACGACTAGAAGCAAATGCTTACTGTACACAGACCCTAATCCGAGTCCAGACCCACCCTTGCTTCATCAGAGTCAACCCCAGCTCATGCCTCAGGCAGTGACGTGTCAGCCCTTTACAAACGGTTGGTCCCACTCCTTCTCTCACTTCTTCCTAACACTGCCCCTCCTCTCAACGAAAGCCTGTGAAGGTAGTAGGTAGTAATGGCTTTCCCCTTCCTACTCCTGCCCACAAGTTCTGTCTGTAAGGGGCGGGGAAAGCACGTCAGCTGACAGGATTCCAGACCAAGCTCCCATCAAAAAGCTTGTCTTCTCCACAGAAGTCGATCCGTTTTGTTTTCAGGGAAGAAAATCTTCAAAGAACCCCATTCCTGCTACCTCAAAACAGGGCAGAAATCCTTTCTGTTGTAGGGATCTGACAGGTGGAACTGTTGTGGTTTCATGTTCTATATGTTAATGACGCTGCATCGACAGGTCAGTTTCTCGTACTAACCTAGCGCTTCTCCAGCTATTCTGAGCAGCAGCCACACCATGTCCGTAAGAGTCTAACGAGTTATTAACTTCCAGTAGTCAGACATGTAAGACGCATCTACCTTTAGTCTTGCTTCAATAATCTTCGTCAGGGTTAGACAGTCTCCATGGAAACCGCTGCATCCAATGACTGTTTTGTCTGTTCTATAAAAAGCACATTTCAGGACACTGAGTTGGTTAAACAGCAAAGCAAAACACATGTTGGGCGATGCTAAACGTAAAGCTCCTATTCCCACTGTTCACTGGATGGTAATGGGACAACTGCCGTCGCCACTTAGTGACTAATGGAAATGGGGCATGTCTGTAATCAGACACCTAATTCCTTACCCCACAGAAATTACAGAGACAAATACAAAGTTTAAAAGGAAAACTAAGAAAATGTATTTGTAATATATATGCCCAAAGTCCAGCTTTAACTTCGTCTACAATTAGGAAAAACGTTAACACTGCAAGGGATCATGGGGGTGTAACGTGCAGCATGGTGACTGTCATTGCTAATACTGTCGTGCATATATGAAGTTGCTGAGATAAGTTCTCGTTACAATAAATAAATCTGTGGACAGTTTTAGCTAGACTTATTGTGATCATTTTACATTACATACCAATTAGAATCATGTTGTACATCTGAAACTAAGATGGGTAAAATGTTATGAAAGTCACACAAAAGTAGACACAAGTCACCATAAACATGAAAAGAGCCTCCGGGTCTCTCAGAAATCCAAATCTAAACAATAGATGATTTCCACCTATTGCACTGGCTGTAATGCCTCGTGCTGGCAGCTTGTGGAAAATGGTCCTCTCAGATGCTGGGAAGGAGTACACATCAATCTCACCCTCAGAAGGCCAGTGGCTGGATCTAGCAAAGGGTTAAGTGCACATCACTTTCACGCAATAATCCCACTGCGAGAGATTCATCATGTCAGCAAGTTTGCAAAGATATGTTCTAGGTCACTTGTGTGAGTATACATGTTATTGTAATGGCTCTCCAAAACAAAACAAACAAATAAAAAACATCCCAAATGCCCACCAGAAGGAAACTGATTAAATTTTGGTACATCCATACAAGTTCAACCATATGTCTCAAAAATTAACTTGTAAATCTGGGTATTAACCTATAAAGAAAGCGAAACCAACCTTGTCAAGAACTATTTAGCAGAGGCCATGATTTCTTCCTTTCAGACTTTATGGACAAGGCATACACATCCTTCTTGTCCAACTGGGGACCCTTGACTCTCCTGGGCATCACCAGCTACCAGCATTTCCTGATCTCTCCCTACAACCAGCCTCTCTACGTGGAGGTAAAGACCTTCAATCTTCCTCTAACACCAAGATGGGCTGACAATACCAACAGTTAGGACAACATTTTGGGAGTTTCAAGATGCTTTTCCCAAACATCCAAGGACATCAGTGGAATGCAAAGAATAAAGTGTAACTGTCGAGTCTCAAGCAGGTGGGGAAGAAGCAGGCTCAGCTCTAGGTCAGCCCGAGAGCCTGGGATCAGGGTACGTAGGCAGCTTCAGCTATACACATGGTCTAGTGCTGACAATGGATGACAGGGACACAGGAAATTATCAGTGTTCTATCTACTCCTAGACCTAAAGTATGCCATAAAAAAGAACGGGTCTTCACTTTAGCAGCATACACACTAAAATAGAATGTTACAGCCCTGGCCAGTGTGGCTCAGTTGGTTTGAGCATCATCCCATACACCAGAAGGCAGCAGGTTCAATTCCTAGTCAAGGCACATACCCAGGATGCAAGTTTGACCCCTGGTCGGGGAGCACAGAGGTGGGGTAGGGGGTCAGCCGATAGATATTTATTTCACACTGATGTTTTCTCTCTCTCTCTCTCTCAACTAAAAACAATAATAAGATAAAGTGGAACATTATAAAAATGAGAAGACTACACAAAGATGATATCAATAAAGTTATATTTATATCATTCACTCACTACTTTTAAATTATAGAAGTTACATCTTAGAAGCAGCAAGGTAGCATGGGTGCACTATAAACTGGAGAGGAGAACGGGACATCAATGGAGAAGTGGCCAAAACCGGTTTGGCTCAGTGGATAGAGCGTCAGCCTGTGGACTGAAAGGTCCCAGGTTCGATTCTGGTCAAGGGCACGTAACTTGGTTGCGGGCACATCCCCAGTAGGAGGTGTGCAAGAGGCAGCTGATCGATGTTTCTCTCTCATCGATGTTTCTAACTCTCTATCCCTCTTCCTTCCTCTCTGTAAAAAATCAATAAAATATATTAAAAAAAAAAAAGATGGAGAAGTGGTCAAAAAGGGAACTGGGACGATGAAGACAAACTTCAGTTCTTGGGGGTAAGATGTGTCGGTCCACCCTGAGCAAAAAGGACAGAGTCCCTTCTTTACCGCCTCCTGCAGACACAGGACAAACCTCCTGGAGTCCTTTCCAGTTACAATTCAGGTGCAACAGGCTCTTTTGGACCAACCTGGGAATTAACCACCATGTACAAGTGTCGCCAAAAATGTTAGTTACAAACCACTGACAACCTGCAAGATGCATTTAGCTGACTTATGCTGACATTTTTTTTTTCTGTACATGACTTTCTTTTAGAAAAAAATCGATCTACTAAAACTGTGAGCCAAGGGTGTAACTGCTTAGGACACAGCTAAATTGAATGTTTCAGGTTAAAAAAAAAAAATGGGCGCCAAAACCGGTTTGGCTCAGTGGATAGAGCGTCAGCCTGCGGACTGAAGGGTCCCAGGTTCGATTCCGGTCAAGGGCATGTACCTGGGTTGCGGGCATGTCCCCAGTAGGGGGTGTGCAGGAGGCAGCTGATGGATGTTTCTAACTCTCTATCCTTCTCCCTTCCTCTCTGTAAAAAATCAATAAAATATAAAAATATTAAAAAAAAAAAAAATGGGCAGGTTGAAAAAAAACATTTAATGGGTTCATGGATACAAGGATAAGAAAATATGATAATTATGTAAAATGCTAATAAGATCTAGGTGACAGTATATGGGTGTTCACCACAACATTTTACTTCTGTTGTATATTTGAAATTTCTCATGACAAAATGTTGAGATGAAAATATTTAGGTTATGAAAGGCACTGTTGATATCCACAACTGGCAGATACCACGAACACTACATAGTAAATTATTCGGAAACACTAATTTACAAAATTGTTTTCTAACAAAAATGCAAGCTAAGCCCCAAACAGGTGGTCTAAGAATTCACGCAACACACTGTTTAGAAGTTAAATTTCTGTAGCATTAAATTACAAGGAGCTGGGAAATGTGGAGTTAGAAATTTACTTACAATTTGTAACATTTGGGACTGTCCCGGGTGTGGATTGAAAACCCTTCACTCAATCGAGTATCAGAAGCAACAATTGAAAAATCTTCTCCAGCAATAGCCAATACAGTACTGAGGAAAAAAGAAGGACAAAAAAGATTAATGAATCCTCCTGGACGGTAAACAAGCCTGACCCAACAGAAGTGGGCCCAGTTCTGACCACTGCAATAAAGCGAGTATCATGCCCTAACCGGTGTGGCTCAGTGGATAGAGTGTCGGCCTGCGGACTGAAGGGTCCCAGGTTCGATTCTGGTCAAGGGCATGTACCTTGGTTGCGGGCACATCCCCAGTAGGGGGTGTGCAGGAGGCAGCTGATGGATGTTTCTCTCTCATCCATGTTTCTAACTCTTCTCCCTCTCCCTTCCTCTCTGTAAAAAATCAATAAAATATATTTATAAAAAAAAAAATAAAGCGAGTATCACAACAGAGTCACAGTTTTTGGGTTCTCTGGGCACAGAAAAGTTGCGTTCATACTACACTGAAATAAGTGTGCAATACCATTATGTATTTTAAAAATGTACATACCTTAATTTAAAAATGTTATTGCTAAAAAATGCTAACCACTTGTAAAGAACGCATCATCTGTGAGCACATGAAACACAACACGAGGTATGCCTGCACTGGGAGAAAACCACTGGATGCGAGCAAGAGCAGGATTCAGATAGAAGAGGTGAGTTCAGGAAAGGAGCCCTGGCTACAAGTCATCTGGAAAAATATCAAGAGTTCCCTAAAACACAAGCCTACATCACAGCAAAGGGTCCGTAGTGGGAGGTAAAAGAAGAGCCACAGAATTATCATCATTATTAAAAATTAAACTCTTGCCCTGCCGGTGCAGCTCAGTGGTTGAGCATCAACTTATGAACCAGGAGGTCACGGTTCCATTCCTGGTCAGGGTACATGCCTGGGTTGCGGCTCAAGCCCCAGTGTAGGGTGTGCAGGAGGCAGCCAGTCAGTGATTATCTCTTATCATTGATGTTTCTAACCCTCTCTCCCCCTCCCTTCCTCTCTCTGAAATCAATAAAAATTTTTTTTAAAAAATATAGACTGAGAAAAAAGGTAACTCAATTTAATAATCAGAAATTCATAGGGCTTAAATTGGATTACAAGGGGCTAAAAAGTGAGTAATGGGTACTGAATATTCAACACCTTACATAGTCTTACAAAGAATTCACAACTGCCTTATTAAATGGGTCTAATAGCCACCTTATGACATAACTACTCCATCAGTTGCCACCAAAAGTGTTAGAATTGATAGAGTAAAGCATAAATTCAGTAGCCACAGACATATGGATTCAAGTCCTGGCTCAACTTCACACTGGCCTTGTGGCTGGAGCCCCAGGTTCATTGTAAAAACGGGGCTAATACCATCTAATACTCAGGGCAGCATGAGGATGAAAAAATGTAACTGCTGGCAATTTACAAAATGCTTGATTGTCCTCCAAACTCTAAGAAGCTAAGGAAGAGAAGGGCATTTGTGTTCAAAAAGTGGAGAGGCCGCATTGCCCTTTAGTGGCAGGCACAAGGCTAAAATCATACCTTCCACTCTCTTTCCACCACATCCCCAAAATATGCATGAATACTTCAAATCCACAAGACCTGATTAAATAAACTGGTCGTCTTCCCATCGGTGTGTTCGAACTGGTGTTTGCTTTACGTAGTTTGGTCGGTAAACTGCAACCACTGCCTCAAATTTACAGCTGCCAAGAGTCCTTAATGGAGCATCTCCCTACAACCCTAATTCTTTTAGTGTATATCAAGGAAAAGCACCACGTAACGTAAAGCTGGTATTTTTATTTTAAAAAGGACAACTTAAATGTAACATGCAAGATAATATTTTTAAAGGCCCTTTTCTGAGTATTCTCCCCCGGACTTAAGCTAAATCTTAAAAAACAGGCACTTAACTATGAAACGAAGCCTGGCCAACTAACCCTACTTTATAGCTAAAATAACAGAAGACAATTAAGTTGTTTGATCAGCCCTTTTAGCTCCAGACCCAACTATGCATCTACCAACGCGGACCGATCCACCCTCAGACGCTACACTGTCCGTCGCTGTCGCTGGGTCCCTCCGGGAAGCTCCCCCGCAGCGGAGGCTGGGCTTCCGTGCCAACCTGCGGCCTCACTGCCCGCCGGCCGCCGCACCGAGACCCAAGTGATGGGCCGAGAGGACAAACCACCCAGAGACGGAGGCCCGCCGCACACCCGAGGGCGTGAGCAGGGCCCGGGATGGGGAGCGACTGCGGGACCTTACCCTCCGTTGAACGCGTAGGGCGAGAAGCGCAGCTGCACGGGGCCGGCGCCGCGCGGCTCCATCGCCAGCTCTCGGCCAGGACCCCAAGACACGGCTGCGGAGGACATCGCCGGCACCCGCTCCTGCTGTCTCACCTCGAGATGGCCACCAAGACGGAAGTAAGAAATCGCGCCACTTCCGGTTGTCCCGCGGCGCTCCCTCCGGTCGCCCGGGCGCGCACAGGTGCCCGGCTCCCAGAGGTCCGCGTGGCCGCCGGGCCCCCCACTCCAAGAAAGCTGACGGAGGTGTCAGGGTTTTCTTAAGGAAACTTCCGAATTCACTCTTGATGTACAGGAATTTTGAAGTCTGACCATACAAAAATAATTGCCAACACTATCGTGCATCGCAAAGTCGAATCGTCTACCGGAGTGCAAGTTGGTGCGGCTGTATTTGGAAAGCGACTGGCATCACCTGGCATCGTTGGAGAGATGCACAGCTGAGGCCCCAGCAGTTAAGCTCCCCGGTGTGCACTCCGCCAGAAGGCATGTGCAAGAATGTTCACATAGCATTGTTCCAAATAGCCCCAAACTGGAAGTGAGCAAATGTCCACAAACGCAGGCATATGTCACAGCAACGACGGTTAACCGACGTCCGCTAGGGAGTGGTCTTCTGTCGGGACACACGCTACATAACAGAAGGACACAGCAGGAAAGGCCGGCAGTACCCGGCTTCCTGATTTATAACCTCCTGTTCATCTGGACGTGTGTTTTCACTTCCTTATCTGAACATTATATTTTACAATTTCTTAAAAGTCCTTTTAAAAACGGACGGAGAAACTGAGGAGGAGAGGCAGGCAACGGGCCAAAGGTCATGCAGGCAGTCTCTTTGCCTACTTCCAGCAACGACCAATGAGAAAAACGGACCAGCTGGCCCCGCCCCGGAACTCCCGAATAGCTCTGCTCCGCCCCACAAGCCCTTCAAAACGCTTATCCCGGGAGGCGCTGGAAGTGACGCAACCGACACTTCCCAGGGCTGCCGCCCGGGCGTGGCCCCGCGCTGAAGCCTAGCATGGGCTGGCGGAAGTGACGTTATAAACGTGCGCCGGGAGCTCTGGAGGGTCGGCCAGGGTCGCCGCGGCGGGCGCCTGGGCCGCCGGCCGTTAGACTAGGCCTCCGCAGGTGGTGTTGGCGTCAGCAGTGGCCCCAGGTAACAACCGCCTTGGCCTTTCTCTCCTTCCAGGGCCGTGCGGAGGCGACCCTGTGGCGGGGCCGGCTTGGAGCCCCGGAGGAGGTGGATGAGCGCCCAGGCCGCGCGGGAACGCTCTCCGTTCGAGCCGACGCCCCCGCCGCCACGCCGGGCGGACGCGGGGCCGGGTCATCCTGTACTGCCGCCGTGTCGCCTTTTCGTTTTTGTATATGAAGCACTTCTGTGGTTTTAGGGTAACGATGTCCAAAAAGTAACTTTCACATCTCTGACACTTTCTGAAGCGGGTTCTCGTTTTTACGTTTTTGGCCTTTTTTTCAGGAATGTGGTCCGTTGTCCTCAAAGTGATCATCGGATTTTTTGGTCCGTTCAGGAAATACCAGTGTTTGTGCTGCAGCAGCTCATGCTTGAAGCGCATGTGGGTTTTGACTTTTAACTTGTAACTAAGACCCGCAAGTCTAGTGAGAACGTCCTATTAGATAATGTTTAAACTGATATCTAATAATAATGCCACACGTTTATCCTGTGGGACGAGGTGTTGTATGTGATCATCCCTTCACCCCACGTGATTCAACCGGTTCCCAGGGCAACACAGCCCATCCAACGGAACGGAACACAGGGTCTTTGAGCAGAGTCATTTGATTCTTTTGTCTAAAAGTTACTTCAAAAATTAAGCCAAGAAAAAAAATAGTAATTTAAGGAAAGCCAGATACAGGCACACTTTGTATTTATGTCTTCTAGAGAGGTAAAGTTATTACATAAACAAAACGGACAGCTTCTACAGTGTTTTACTGAAATGGCGGGTCAATAGGGATCACACTAAAGTGTATTGGATGCAATTAAATGTTTATTGAATTCAGTGCCTAAGACACTGAAGGTATAAAACTAATTGGAATATTTAAGAACCTGAAATTGGCCTAATAGGGCTGTGTACATAGAGCAAACTCAGGCATAAAGTTTGCTTGGGAATTTGTTTTCTCTGGGTATTTTTCCCCACAAGATTTCAGTGCTGATTATGATACCTTAATTTTGAGCATTAGGAGTATTTAAATTAAACATGTAACAAAACAGTTTCGTCCTTTTGGTAGTTTTGCTGCAGTCACAGGCAACATGGAAGGAATAAGCTTTCAGTATTACAGATAAAATGCTTCATTTGGGTGTGTGTGTGTGTGTGTAACCATGAAACTGGTTTATAAGATTGTAGAGCTTATGTGTATTCTCACATCAAACTTCAATGTTTCAGGGCAGCATCTTGGTGTGAACATAACCGAGAGCTGCGGGAGCTGCTAGGAAGTTGTGCTGGGGATGCTCCCGGGAAAAATCAGCTGCTGAGGCAGCGCCAGTGCGGACGCTGTTGACTTGCCCAGAAAAAAGGGATCGCCATGGATCAGAACAACAGCCTGCCGCCCTATGCTCAGGGCCTGGCCTCCCCTCAGGTAATAGCATCTGCTCTTGAAGGTTGATTTGTATTCTTTAAGCCATTCACATCTTGTTGAGAAGGTCTTCTAGGCTTTGAATAGGCATGATGGTGTATAATTTGCAGAGTCTCTGTGGAAGCGTAAATATGTATTTGTCCTTGCGGGTGTTGTCTCCCTGTCTGTGGTTTATTTTTTAATTTTCTTGATGGTGCCTTTTGGAAAGTAGTTCTTTTTTTCCGGTCTCTTTATCAGCGTTGCTTCATGGTTCGTCTTCTGTGTCTTGTCTGAGAGATCTTTGCCTACCTTAACTCATAAGGTGTTTTTCTGCATAGTTCTTGTTTTTATGTGTATATCTGGCACTTATTTATTTGTTTTTAGCTCATTTTTATATGTGGCCTAAAGAAAGACAGGCCTTTCAAAACCTTAGCCATAGTCGTTTTAATTTAACGTAGCCTGCATGTTTTCTAGCCAGTATTTTTATGGAAGTTAGTGGTAGATGTAGTGGAATAATGTCTGTACTTGGGGCCACAGTGTGTAGTTTGTCCTCCTCTCCTTTCTGCCACCATGTTGGTGAGATAGTTTGACATAAATGTCGTACACATTTTTAGTTTATGCTTTCTGCCAAATTAAGTGGCAGAGCAGGAAAGGGTTGTGGCTCTTTGTTGGGTCTTGCACTTACTTGAAAATCCAATGGAAACGGAACCCCTCCATGCAGAACTGTCAGGTGCGGCTTTAGGAGGTTCACAGCGGCCACGAGCTCTGCAGGCTCCACAGGCTCCATGGATGTAGGTGTCGGGAAAAGGCCGGACTGGGTGTTGGAAAAATGTGCTTGTGATCTTTGCTAATCTGCCAATAAGATCTGTGGTCTTGGGCAACTCATTTAACTCTTCTTAGTCTCAGTTTCCTTATTTAATGAAGAAAGAAGAGCATGTGTTTCTCTTCCCAGAGGTCTGTGGGTAAGACTCGGGGTGATTAATAAATGTCACCATGTCTGGAAACATTAAGAAGCAATGTAGAAAAGTAAATTGATATTCTGATAAATGCATTGGGTTTTGTTGATTTAACCTTTTGAGAGCAATGATTAACCTTTTTTAATAGTGTTAGAATAATCATCATGAACACTGCTAACACTCAGTGTTTTCCATGTGCCTGTCATCCAGTTGGACGTTGTAAGTGGACCTTTCTAGGGTAACCATGTAATTTATCATCCAAGCTGGAAATGGGGTGCTACCCAGAGGGTATGCAGGATAATAGTTTAAACAAGGATGTGGGGTCACCGCAGTGGTCTCCCTGATTCTTTCTGACAATCTCAGGGCATTGTCTCCTAGGTGGGCCTGAAGGGTTTAGCAACTTCCTGAGGTTCTCACGTGTAGTAAGTAGCAGATTTGGATTTCACACCTGAGCTCCTACCTACTATGTTATGGTAATTGAAAAAAGTGATGTGTGAAAGAACAGCAAGTTCCTCCCTATTAATGCTCAATAACTGCATTTATACCAGAAGGTGTCTGTCTTTACACATCTCATCTGTTTTCTCACCAGGCAGCACCAACCAGCCTAACTCACCGTTCTGACTTTCCACAGGGCGCCATGACTCCTGGAATCCCTATCTTTAGTCCAATGATGCCGTATGGCACAGGGCTGACTCCACAGCCCATTCAGAACACCAACAGTCTGTCCATTCTGGAGGAGCAGCAACGGCAGCAGCAGCAGCAACAGCAGCAGCAGCAGCAGCAGGCAGCAGTGACGACAGTGACAGCCGCAGTGCAGCAGTCAACATCCCAGCAGGCTCCTCAGGGGACCTCAGGACAGACACCACAGCTCTTCCACTCACAGACTCTTACCACTGCACCCTTGCCGGGCACCACACCCCTGTACCCCTCGCCCATGACCCCCATGACCCCCATCACGCCTGCCACGCCAGCCTCTGAGAGCTCGGGGATTGTGCCACAGCTGCAGTGAGTACTCGTGTCCTCTTGCTGCCTGGGAAGGTCCCTGGGAGCCTGCCGCTGCTCTTTGTTTTCAGAGGCATCCATGGATCTCAGTGACTCTGGATCGCAGTTTCTGTCTCACTGGAGAGGGAAGGAAAGCTGTCCTAGTGAGTCGCCCTCAGTGAGAAGCTCTCCCAGCTTTAGAAGTTGGCAGCTTGTTTCTATGCTCTTGGACCAGCAGAATCCCATGTGTATTTTCTTGTAGACATTTCCCTAGAGCTGGTTTGCTCAGGCCAGATAGAAGCTCCTTCCCTTGGCATGCTGTTGGTCTTTGGTATGATTAGCTACTTAGTCATAGAATTAGTATGGTTCATAGTGGTCCTTTTTTTTTATTGGTTACTAGAGACCTGATGCACAAAAAAAGTAGGCCCTTGCAGCCCTGGCTGCATTGCAGTCCTGTCGCCCCACCCCCTGCCCACTGGTCGTTCTAGAAGGTTGTCTGCTGTCCAGTCTAATTAGCATATTAGCTCTTTATTATATAGGATTATATGAGGGCTGCATATACATCTTTGAAGAGCTGTGTCATTCACACAAGCTGAGGATGGCTGTTCTTGCCCTAAATGGACTTTTCTATCTAAAGGCAGTGGGTTCTATATATAGCAGGATTCGGGGTGAGGGGGGTGGGGCGGGTGGGGAATACAATATATTCATACAGTGGGGAGGAGGAAGTATCTAACAGGTATAGAGATGGGTGGACGGCGGTGGCGGCTGCACAGCACTGAATGCATTGGACACCACTGAGCGGTGCACCAGAAGTGGTGAAGGCGCTAAATTTTATGTTCTGTACATTTCAAGACAATTTCAAAATGAGAAAAAAGAGTGCATTTAAGTCCTAGCTGGTGTTCTTAGTGGTTAGAGCATTGTCCTGTGCACCCTAGGGTCGCAGTTTCTATTCCTGGTCAGGGCGCATACCCAGGTAGCAGGTTCGATCCTTGGTTGAGGTGCGTGAGTGAGGCAACCAATCGATGTTTCTCTCTCTCCCTCTCCCTTCTACTCTCTCTAGAATCAATGAAAAACATATCTCGGATGAGGATTTAAAAAAGAAAAGAATACATTTAACTGTAATATGACTAAATGTGTGATAGATGCACCAAAATTTACTTGACTGAGTTCACACATGGACAAGTGTTGCAGGCACGCGTGTTTCGAAGTTGATTGGAAGGAAATGGGTGACATGGAGATGAAGACATGCCTAGGTGCCTTACAGCTGTGCACTCGCACCCACGGAAGGTGTGTCTGCAGTCTGGGTGCACTGTGCACAGGACAGTGATGCCGGGTCCATGCACGATAGTTTTATTCAGGGGGCACTGCGCATAGCAAGTCTACACTTTCAAGACCAGGAAAATATAGAGTAAAACTTTAGGTTGGCTCTGTTTATAAATTTTTATTAAAATTTGTAATAAAGTTGTTTTTCGCTGTAGTATACTTTTTCTTTTGTAAGTTATTCATGAAATAATACAAGAATACTAAAAATGGGGGTCTTGGGCATAGATAATAAATGGTTGTCTGTTTTTCTTGGTTTACTGTGAGTTAAGCAGAACAAAATAGGGTGTTTTTTTCCTTTGTTCTGAGTTCTTGTTCTTCCAAAGGATACTTATTTGGAGAGGACTGAGAAAGTCACGCCTGCCCATTTTCTTTTTAAGTAGCGGTCTTAGGGTTAGCAGTGGTGGTGGTTCAGAGCTCAGAGATGAGGTTCATTGGATTTAGTGACAGGCTAGGGCAGTGGTCGGCAAACTGCGGCTTGCGAGCCGTGGTTTGCCGCTCAGTTGACTAATGGGTTTGCCGACCACTGGGCTAGGGCTCTGGATAGACGGCTCCCGACTCTGGCTCTGAGGAGCCACGTGTCTCCTGAGCAGGTTACCCCCGTTTAAGCCTCAGTATATGTAAAATGCTCACTATGGTATGTGTTACTTTTTAAACACTTAAAAAATGTCAGTTTATTAAAATTGTAATTAAAATTAAGTTTAAATTTCATGAAATCAAATTAGTTTGAATGAAACAATCAGGATCCCAGATAATCATCTAACACCTCATCCTGTAAAAGTTAAATGAATAAATCACGTTTTCTTTTCAATTTTTTTGGCAGAAATATTGTATCCACAGTGAATCTTGGTTGTAAACTTGACCTGAAGACCATTGCACTTCGTGCCCGAAATGCTGAATATAATCCCAAGGTCAGAGCAATTTTAATGTATTTCAAACCGTAATATAGGAATTTATTTCTCAAGATCCCTAGATCAAAAAGTTTGTGCAGTGGTAATAAATAAATGCTGTTTCTGAAAGCCAACTGGAAATAGGAGGTCACTTCCGCAGGTACTGACGTGCCTGTATTCTGCCTTATGAATTCCTCTGGAGGTGAAGGTTTTCCAAACAAACTTTATAGCTACAGAGCTAGTCATGGGAAGCAGCAAATACAAGGTAGAAGTACAGGCCCTCGTGTAATTAAAGAAAAAAAAATTGAGCCCTGGCCTATGTGGCTCAATTGGTTAGGCTTGTCCCAGACATTGGAAGGTCCCTGGCTTGATTCTCGGTCAGGCCCCATGCCCAGATTGCAGGTTTGATCCTATGGGAGGCAGCAGATCAATGTTTCTCTGTCACATTGATGTTTTTCTCCCTCTCCCTCTTTCTCCCCCCTCCTCCCTCCCTCCCACCCTCCTTCCCTCTCCCTTTCTCAAATCAATAAGAATTTTTTTTTTTTAAGAAAAAGATTTGCAAGTACTCCCTATCTTATAGGAATGTAGGGAAGAATATACAGGTCATGGTTTAACTCAGTCGTCACAGTTCTGCTTCCTGTGGGAAAGCTTGTGCCCTGCTTGGTGATGGGAGGTCCTGCCTGGGGGTGCATGCGGGTGCTATGGTGGCTGTGCACAGGACCTCTTAGCTGTCATTGTCTAGTTTTCCTCACGCCTTAATGACTCTCCACCATTCCAGCGGTTCGCTGCTGTCATCATGAGAATAAGGGAGCCCCGGACCACAGCCCTGATCTTCAGTTCTGGGAAAATGGTGTGCACGGGCGCCAAGAGGTAGGTGCGGAGAGGCCGTTCTGTCTGTGGTTTGTGTGTTCTCGGTGGTAGGCTGATGGTTTAATCAAATGCTTTTGTTGCTTTCTTACTACAGTAGTTGGCTCTAATCACTTTAGTTGGCAGTAATTTCATTTTTTTAAAGTTAGGCATGGCCCTGGCTGGTTGGCTCAGCTGGTTGGAGTGTCATCTCGTACACTGAAAGGTGGCAGGTTCTGTTCCTGGTCAGAGCACATACCTGGACTGCGAGTTCGATCCCCGGTTGGGGCGTGTACAGGAGGCAACTCATCAGTGTGTCTCTCTCACATTGGTGTTTCACTCTCCTTTTCCTTCCTCCCTCTAAAGACCTCCTTGGCTCTGGCAGTGACGTGGTGACAGGTGCCGCTGCCCTCGTGGGGATGGTGTTTGTTCTGACGGTCTGAGTCGTGCGCCTTCGTGTCAAATGCTGTTGCCTGTACTCTGCCTCCGTGTGCAGTGAGCCCCTCTGCAAAGGCCTTGACTAGTCTAAGCCTAACAGGCAACAGACTTGGTAGGAGACACAAGGAGTGGGGGGAATGAGACAAATGAAGTAAACTAAACTAAAATCAAAGGTGATTGATGCACGTGCAGGTGTTAACGTACAGAGGGGCTGTGGAGCGTTTGCTAATTCTGAACTTGAAAGTCGTCCTTTAAGGAAGCCATGGGTGTAGACATTCTGGCTCTGGTCTCAAAGTGTTTTCAGAAGGCGAGACGTGGGTCTGCCCCTGGCTCCACATCACACTTCATTTCCGCGTCTTTACCACTTGTTTTACTTGGGACGAGGCCATGGGAATGTGGGGTTTCCCAGTGGATGCTCCATGTGTTGCCTTCACTGCAGGCACGCTGTCTTGTACCTCAGAAGGAACAGGGGCTATCTGTGTGGGTGACTATTGTATCAAGATAAGAAATCATAAATACATTTATTATTATTAAAGAAAAATAAGGCACTGCCAGTATATTGTTCTGGTTAATTTTTGTCATTCCTGACCCTGTACCTGAGAGAGAGTCTTGTTTAGGGTGGTATCATTGCTCTCATTCTCCATGTTCTACATAAACTCTGCGTTCTGAGTCAGTTTTATCCAACAGGTGAGTTATAGAAATGGACTTAAAATAGAGTAGAACTAGTGTGTGCATTCTTTTAAGTACAAACCTCATCAGTATTTTCCTATCAAAATGAAACTTGTTTGTTTTCTCTCAGTAGGAATTTGTGAGCTAAAATACAAAAGCAGTGGTCATGATGGTGATTGTATGTGCACATCTGTAAACTCGGGGCTGGCAGTAATGGGGTGAATTGGAAAGGTGGTCCTTTTGGTAGGCTTGGTTTCCTAAATTTGTTCGTGTCTGCAGATCTTTTTTCTTACTGGGAAGGGGTGACCAGTTCACACTTTTTAAAGCTGCTCATTTAAGTAACCATTTTAGCTGGCTCAGAGTATGAATAGCTCACTTTTCCCTTTCCCTAGTGAAGAGCAGTCCCGACTAGCTGCAAGAAAGTACGCCAGAGTTGTGCAGAAGTTGGGGTTCCCAGCCAAGTTTTTGGACTTCAAGATTCAGAACATGGTGGGGAGCTGCGATGTGAAGTTCCCCATAAGGTTAGAAGGCCTGGTGCTGACCCACCAACAGTTCAGCAGGTAAGTCTGAAGGGTGTTGGGATTGCTTTTGGCAGCAGTCTGTTTAAAAGTTCATGATAAATTGTCTGTAGCTCCCACTGTGTTTACTGTGGAGGTTTCTCCTGATGGCCGGAGTGACGTCTCTGGGTCTCGCTGGCCTTCTTCCCACTACATGTGGTAACGTGAAAACCCCCTTTAGCGGGTGAAATTGATTCCCCTTCTCTGTTCCATCATCATATTGCTCAGTGACTATATTTCAAATGTGTGAATTAACCCTTTGTACGCCATAAGCATCTATAGACATATAGATGGTTTCCGTTTTGGACGCGTGCCAGATAGCTGGTTAAACCCACCACCTTGCCGAAACTGGTTTGGCTCAGTGGATAGAGCGTCGGCCTGCGGACTGAAAGGTTCCAGGTTCGATTCCGGTCAAGGGCATGTACCTTGGTTGCGGGCACATCCCCAGTAGGAGGTGTGCAGGAGGCAGCTGATCGATGTTTCTCTCTCATCGATGTTTCTAGCTCTCTATCCCTCTTCCTTCCTCTCTGTGAAATATCAATAAAATATATTAAAAAAAAAAAAAGATTTTTAAAAAAGAAACCCACCACCTTGTGCATCAACCTTCCCCCTTCGGTCTACTCACCATTATCAGATCCACCAGTGAAGGGCATGGTTGAAGGACATGAATATCCTTTCTGCTGCTTCTCCCTGCTGCTTCCTGCTGAGAACTACCAGGCAGATGGTCCCTCCCCAGCCTTCCTGCTTGCAGCACCCCTCAGGCTTGCTGTGCCCTTTGGGGTACCAGGGCCTTTGTACATTCCACTTTCATACCCGGCATAGTCTCACTTTTGCTTTGAAAACTCCCACTCGCATTTCTAACCCGAGCACCTCTTCCTCAGAGAAACCTTCCTGAATTTTCTGCTAGGCGACACACACATCCTGTTTTCAGTTTCTGAACTAATGACACAAGATTTCTAGGTTTAGAATAAGACACATAAGTAGAGCATCCGAACAGCGGAGTCAGGGAAAGGTTCATTCTCTACCCGGTATCTGCTCCAGCACTTTGTTTAAATGCCTGACCAGGATCAACAGCTAGAGAATATTTCAATGTAAGGAGATGAAATAAGAATGATTAAAAGGCAAAACATTGCTATCAGATCTGAGAAGCAATGTTATCCCTAAATTTGTCCAGAATAACACTGGGTAAGGGTCAGAGAGACTTCAGAACATGATGTAAAGCTCTCGTTATTGTCAGAAAAAGCCACACTCATTAGAGAGTTATTTAGTCCTCAATGCAGATTACCGGTTGGCTTCCCTGGCCTTCCACCCCCTCTCCTTTGATGCTACTTGAGGAGCTGGGCTTTGCCTCCTTACAGCTGTTTTTTCATGTTTTTGTTTATACAGGCTTTCATTTTATCTAAAAGCATGGGCAACTTTTAATTTATAAACTGTTCTTTATGTTTTCCTTCTAGTTATGAGCCAGAGTTATTTCCTGGTTTAATCTACAGAATGATCAAACCCAGAATTGTTCTTCTTATTTTTGTTTCTGGAAAAGTTGTATTAACAGGTAAGTTGTAACAGGAAGTAGTGTCTGAAGATTTTAAAGTTTCAAGAATGTCATTTTCTCCATGTGAGAAGTAATTTCACAGAGTTGGGACCGTTGGTAGCTACTTGCAGAGGCCTTTTCTTTCCTCCCACCCAAACATGCTGGCAAGAAGCGTACCAGAGAGGAGGGAAAATCAGACCCCATTTCTGCTGGTCCTTCAGCCCAGGCTTGACCTGTGGCGAGGGGAGAAGATGGGCATCGCATTGGATGGAGTTTTAGTGGGAAATTGTCCCTTAAAGCCTTTGCATTAATCAGCAATGTGGTTTTGAGACAACAAAGGGAGATTCGGAGGAGCTTGGTGGGAGGCAGCAGTTGGGGAATACTATTCAGCCATTGTTACTGCACCTGTGGCCCTGATCTGGTGCAGGGACCAGCACTGTGATGCCTGCAGAGAGAGAGTCTGAGTCACATAGGGCAGTGGTTGGCAAACTGTGGCTCTGTTGACTAATGAGTTTGCCGACCACTGACCTAGATTCTCGATTCCAATAATTACAGGCTGTTGTTGTTCCTTGTGATTAAGCCCCTATCCCAGTGGTCGGCAAACTCATTAGTTAACAGAGCGGCAAACCGCGGCTCGCGAGCCGTATGTGGCTCACAAGCCGCAGTTTGCTGACATAGGGCATTGCTTTTGTAATGTAAAAAGCCCTTTTAAGAAAACTGCTTTAAAAACAAAATTGTGACAAGGGGTTTTATCATTAATACCAGAGGCCCGGTGCATGAATTTGTGCACTGGTGGGGTCCCACTGGTCCATGCCTGATGGGGTCCATTGGGGGCAGGCCGGCTGGGGCTAGGGGCCGCGGACGTTCTGGTCGTCTGCTGTTCAGTCAGTTTGCATATTATCCTTTTATTATGTAGGATTTTAATGCCTGCGTCTGCTAGTCTAACTCATGGAGAGATTTGTGCTAGTGATTTTAAATCATAATTTTGCCTCTTAATAGGTTAAGATATGCCATTTTAGACTCTCATCAATACCCCACTTGTCTTCATAGGTGCTAAAGTCAGAGCAGAAATTTATGAAGCCTTTGAAAACATCTACCCCATCCTCAAGGGCTTCAGGAAGACGACGTAATGGCTGGCCTGACCTCCCACCCACTTGTAAAAACACATCCGTTTGGTACATTTAAGTGGTGTTGTGGGTGGCCTGGGTCCACGTGGGTTGCAGCCTGCATGTACACCTAGGCACACGCCAGGTGTTTCTGTAGTGCTGCGCTGTGCTGCCCATCTATTTAGATTTAGATTTTAAACTCTTACTGCTGTTGACAAGTTGGTTTAAGGGACAAAACTTTGGTGTTAAAGCCACCTCTACAATTGACTGGACTTTTAATTTTGTTTGCTTTATTCCCCATAAACCACAGTTTTTATATTTGTACCAGAAAAGTAAAAATGTTTTTTACAAGTGTTGTTTTTCCAATTTGTAATCCTAGGGTTTATTTTTGTGCCAGACACATTCCGCCCTCTCAGTATTGCAGGACAGATGTATTAATGAACATGGATGGCTGTAAATATTTCTCTCCTCAGTACTCTGTACAATAAATGCTGTTTATAAAAGTGTTAGGTTGATGTTATGATGCCTTGTAAGATTTATGTGATCCTACTGTTAAAAGGTTGTATTTTAGATATAATGCCTGAAACCACTCATTGTGTGTGTGCTTGTTGTTTCAATCAACATTTCATTGTCTGTTGCAATGGAAATGGAAGAACTGGCCGAAGGCTTAAGGTTACCCATCAAACATGTCTATCATGGTCATGCACTGAGTTCTTCATTTCCCAGAGATGTTGCCTGTGACTCACCCTAACCCTGTCCCAGCACATCTGTTTTATTCCTTGTCTTCCCTCCATCTCTTTTCCTTAACATTTCAGGCCATTTGGCTGGTGGATCCTTGTGTTGGGCCCTTTGCTGATTCGTGGTGTGGTTCCATGTCCCATCTCAGCTCCTGCAGGTGGGGGCTGCATCCAGATGCTTGACCCCTTCGTCAAGGCTGAGTGTGTGTTCTGTCAGGAATACAGTCTTATACACTACCCCAAGTATTGTCAGAAGCGTAATAGCATATTTTTTGCTGTGCTTTCTGTATTGTCGGAGGTTGGTAGGGCCAGAGCCAGTACCTGCTGCACGGCTAGTGGGCTGCTCCCCCATACTGGCTGTCTGGTCAGGCAGTCTGGCCAAGCAGAGGTCTGGGGCAGTGGATGGATTGGCAGTAGTGATGGACGTCCTCTGCAGGAGCCATAAAACGTTTTGACATTTCTAGAGGCAACTGAGTTGCGTTATGTATTTGTACATGAGGAAGGAGGGTCTGAGGGGAGGGGGGCACGGGGGATGGCAGGTAATAAAGAGTTGGGCTGGCTCAGGACACAACCTCCTGTAGATCAGCACGAAGACCCATTTTCTTTTTAAAGTTTTATTCCATTGCAGGTCAACATGTGTGAAACCATTAAACTAAACACTTAGAAAAAGGAAATAGACACACAGCTGTACAAATATTTAAAAAATATATGATCACACTAGGACTACCATCTATAAATGGTATCTTGGTGTCTGTTCAGATCTGTACTTTACTGGATGTGCATACAGGTCTGCATAATAAACTGCACAGCTTTCCACTGCATAGGTACACCAAAATTTATGCAATTCCCTGTTACTGGACATTTTTGTTTCACTAATATTTAGACACTAGAGGCCCAGTGCACAAAATTTGTGCACCGGTGTGTTAGCCCGGCCTGCGCCCTCCTTCTTGCAATATGGGACCCTTTGGGTGATGTCTAAATGCCGGTTTAGGCCCAATCCCACATGATCGGGCCTAAACTGGCAGTCGGACATCCCTCTTGCAATCCGGGACCACTGGCTCCTAAATGCTAGCCTGCCTGCCTCTAACCCCTTGCCTGCCTGATCACCCCAACCATCTCAGGTCCCGCAGCTTTGTCCAGAAGGACGTCTGGAAGGTTGTTCAGCTGTCCAGTCTAATTAGCATGTACACTTTTATTATTATAGATTGTGAATAAGGCCTAAAACATCTTTGTACCTCTCTCTCTGGTACAATTATTCCCTTAGAATAACGTCCTAAAAATGGAATTGTGAGATTTAAGAGGTTATGAGCACTTTTAAGGGTTTTCGAGGTTGTCTTTAAGGTGTATCTGTTACATCTTGCTTCCAAACAAATTCCTCTGTGTAGCTGGTGCCCAGGCTGCAGCTCTCAGCACAGGTGTAGATGGCCAGGACACCCCAATCAACACTCTTGCCCAGCCTGTCGGCCTTTAGGTAGTTGAGCAGCTGAGGCATGACCTGAGAAGAAAACAACACAGTCAGAGACTTGCTCAGGCGAGAAGCAACATCTGCCTTCAGCAGACCTTCCCTGCCAGGCTGATCCTGAGCTATAAAGTTTCCATGCTACACAGCATTATAGACATGCAATGAACGTACTGAACATTGTAAAAATATTTTGCAGCTCTGTCCTCGGAACCCATTTCATTTGGCATCTTTCACTTCCATTTGAGAAATAAGTTCCCAATTATAAGACTGGCCGATCCATTTGGCTTGGCTGGTTATCTAATTTTATTAATAGAGGCCCGGTGCATGAAATTCGTGCATGGGGGCGGGGGGCAGGTTCCCTCAGCCCAGCCTGTGTCCTCTCGCAGTCTGGGACCCTTGCTCCTTACCACTAGGCTTGCTGCTCCTTAGCGCTGCCACAGAGGCAGGAGAGGCTGCCGCTACTGCTGCTGAGCTCGCCAGCTGTGAGCCCATCTTCTGGCTGAGCGGTGCTCCCCCTGTGGGAGCACACTGACCACCAGGGGGCAGCTCCTGTATATAGCGTCTGCCCCCTGGTGGTCAGTGCACATCATAGCGACCGGTCATTCTGCCGTTTGGTCGATTTGCATATTAGGGTTTTATTATATAGGAGGATGTGCCATACAATAGGACTGAGGCTTCTATCTGGGAAACTTTTACTTTCTGTCATTTGAACAGCAGATGCTGGTACAATGACTGAAAGGACACTAGTATAATGAATACAAAAAGGAAATCCATTGATGTCTGTAGAGAAAGGGACCTCAGGAAGCCAGCAATTGGATAGAAGGCTGAAGGTCTGCCCCACCAGTAGGAAACTGCTTCGCGCACACACACACACACAATGGCAGCTCAACTCTGCATCAAGAGCTTTGGGACTAAGAACCAACCAGTGTTGGATGCAGTCCTTATAATTCCCTTTTTACCCAGAACAAGTATAACCTACCACTCTATAAGGTTACTGAATCCACAGAGGATTGATTTCCACCCAACCCCAAAATGATTCTGATGCTAACAATCTCTTTTGAAAAAACATTTACCTTAATGATACTTAATGTGTCTTAATGATACATGCATTTGTTTTCCTAACAAATCCACAAATCAACACTAAATAGAGCAAATTCTGAAACACTCACAACATACAGAGTCAGACCCTGATCAGTGGAAGATGTATTATTTAAAATTACCAAGATAACAGAGACACTGAAAATAACACTGTATCTGTACTGGAAGGTGGGGGGTGGTCCAGATGGTAAAAGCAAACACATGTAAACCCTCATTATTGTAGAAGCCCACAGATGTCTGGAAATTAGTAAAATTACAAATGACAGGAAAGTCATGTTACTTAGAGATGGAAAAATTACCAGATAAAGCAGTAAGACAGTTTTAAGCCCTGAGGTGGGACAGGAACCTTCTGATTTTCATGGTGGGGCAATTTCTGTAATACCATTCAGACCCCATGCATACGTTACTTTGGTAAAGTTTTGTAATGTTTTAAAGAAATAAAGCAGGGTAATTACCTAGTAAAATAATTCCTATTTAAGGTCATACCTGGAATTCAAATATTCTCTTGGCTCCACAGGGGCAGTCTGGAATATCCTCCTCTTGGGGGACATTTTCACCAGAGATCCAGATGGGGGCAAGCCCTCTGCCATACCTGAGAATCTAAAATCAATTAGGATCACATTCCGATCACCCACATCTCACCTAAGAGTTTTCCCTGCCCCTACCCCACACATTCTCAAAGTTAATTCCTTTTCAATGTTATCAAAGCAATGATTCCAGCCTCTCTAATTAAGGATATCAAAATTTAATCTGAATCTCTAGTCATTTATGCCAGATGCTGGGGTGAAAGCAGTCACATGTGCTCAGCCAGCAGATGTGCCACTGGCCCACTGCTGCTGGGAAGGCCTTGGGGAACATAGACGTTCATTCACACGTTATGAGGGGGGCGAGGGTGCTGGGTAACCCTGCAGTTATATGCGTTGGGTACAGGGTTCTTCCAATAAAGCCAACTATATTTGTTTACAGTGACAGTGTGTGCAACGATCCAACTGCATAGTATATGCTAGAAGACTTGGAGCGGATAATATAGTCATTCTCACAATGCCAAAAAAAAAAAAAGAAAGAAAAATAAAACACATCCTATATGCTAGTGTAACTTTTGTTCTCTTGGTAACTGTTAAAAGGATCAGAACAGGAAAAGCACCTTCCCTTTGTGTGAAGGGCTGCTGTGATGAGACAGCTTCTAAGGATGACACCCCTAAAAGAACACAAGAGGGAACCATGTGAGTTCTACTTTACCTGTTCTGGTTCCAGGGCTATTTTATTTTTAAACTCCTGGAAAATTTTATCTTCCCTGGATTCATGTTTTGCCATGGAATCCAATTCTTCCACAGGTGCTTCACCTAAAAACCATCAACAACCATTATGTCAACAGGAATAATCCCCAGGACTCAACAATTCAAACCGCTTAAGGGCAGCCAGTTTCAAACAACTGACTAAGTTCTGAATGAATCAGACAGCGAGGGCCAGATGTTCCCAAGGGCTTTCCCTATTTAAGTTCTTTCAGGTTGGCTCTGCATGACCACCTGAATTTCCGGGTGCTCCGTGAAGCACTATTCACTACCCAGGTTCCTTCCTGGTGACCACTTCTCTTCATTAAAGTTTCAAATTTAAAAGAACAGACCCAAGTCCTGGGCTCGGGACACTGTGCCTAGCACACATTAGGACACTCAACAAATGTGAGCCCTTCTTTTTTAAAAAAATGTTTATATTGATTTTAGAGAGAGAAGGGAGAGGGAAAGAGATGGAAATATAGTTGAGAAACATCAATTGGCTGGGGATCGAGTCACAACCCAGGCATGTGTCTTGACTGGGAATCAAACTGAGGACCTCTTGATTCATGGGACAACGCTCAACCAGGGAGCCACCCAGGCCGGGCCATGAGCCCTTCTTATCACTATCACCCTTATGCCACCTGGATACTTCAAATCTCCTCACACTTCTCTTCCCAGCTGGCCCACCTGCTAAGCTGTCCTGCCAGCTCATTCCTATGCACTCTCAGCTACTAGGACCCCAGACACCTGCATCACTGCTGTCCCCAACAGTAGTTAATCTTTGTAACAAGTATTACTATATATTTCTGAGGTCCTTACATGAACTATAGACCAGTGAGCCAACATTCTAATCTAAAATCTAATTTTGTGGTGGTTCTTAAGAGCTCGAGTTCTAGCGAGTGAGATGTGAGCTCGAACTCCATTTAAAACCCAAGAACTTGGGTCAGTTACATGACCAAAGAAGTTACATCCAGAACCTCAAAGTCCTCACTGCAAAATGGGGGTGCGAACTGTGATTTTCATGAGGTCATGCACAGAAGTCCTTGGTTAAGAGGAAGTGTTGAATAAATCTGCTGCCAATCAGCCTCTTAGGTACCTGATCAGCAGAGGCTCTGGAGTATGATCAGCTCTAGAGAAGTAACCAAATTGTGTAAAACTGGTCATGTTGCCCTGACTGGTTTGACTCAGTGGATAGAGCGTCGGCCTGCGGGCTGAAGGGTCCCAGATTCGATTCCAGTCAAGGGCATGTACCTTGGTTGCAGGCACATCCCCAGTAGGGGGTGTGCAGGAGGCAGCTGATCGATGTTTCTCTCTCATCGATGTTTCTAACTCTGTATCCCTCTCCCTTCCTCTCTGTAAAAAATCAATAAAATATATTAAAAAAAAACACAACTGTCATGTTACAGGGTCCCAGGGCAGGAGGAATAGGGGAACCGAGGCAGGAAAGTTTAAACAAGACCAAATAGTGTGGGCAATTTGCAGTCAGCATGTAACTAATAAGCCATTATCTCCCCCAGCCAAGGACTGAGAGCCAATGGTTAAAAAACCTCCCTAAGGAGAGAATGCAGAAAGGGAGGGTGAGGGGAAAGGAAAAAAGGGCCGTTTTACTCCCTAAGCAGAGAAGCCAGCAGTCTCAGGTTTGGCAAGGTAAAGTTGCCAGGCGCTCCTCATGAATTCTGGGAAGGCCACCACAAAGTAAACAGGGATCTTGAGAATTAATCTGCACCAAAACATCCAGCAGAGGAATTTTGAAACCTACAGACAGCCGAGTATATAATGCTCAGACTCCCACCCAACTGGTTCTGCAGATTAGATGAGAGCCTGTCTGCGCTTCCTAAGCCACATGCATACGTTTGCTTGCTTTGCTTTTTCACTAAAGGTGCATGCTCTCACTGCTTTATTAAATTGGCTTTTCGCAATGCATTCGAGGTCTGTCGTTTAAATTGATATAAGATAAGGATCAACTTTGGGGACAGTCTTCTCTGGGGTCAATGAGAGGTGCCTCTCACTTCGAAAGGGCATGCTGGCCCTGGCCGGGTACTCAGTTGGTTAGAGCGTCGTTCTGATACACCAAGGCTGTGGGTTCCATCCCAGTCAGGGCACATACAAGAATCAACCAATGAACTCATAAATAAGTGGAATAATAAACGGATGTTTTTCTCTCTCCTTCCCCCTCTCTCTAAAAATCAACAACAAAAAATCATATTTGAAATCAATTAAAAAAAGAAAAAGAAAAGAGTGTCCCACATTCTTTCACATACACCATCTTGATCTGAGGAATAGACCTTGGACCCAGATGAACTTACCAATTTCCTAGCATCCTGTGCAGTCCTACCCAAGTGCCACCTGCACACTTCCTCTGACTGACATACCTTCATGGACCCAGAACGTGTCTGACATGTGTCAAGGTGGGAGGAACAGGAAGGGTGTCGTCAGATGAGGCAACATTGGAAAGTTCTGTACTGCAGCCTCCTGGCTTTTCCTGTCAGCACCTCTCTTCTGGACACTCTGAGCCCACTGTTTCAAGTATTACGTACAATCACAATCACTTAATGAATAAAGTTCTGAAACTGACTCCTTACCCATGCTCCCTATAATCTCCGATTCATCATCTTTTTCTGAAACTTCAGGTGTAATCTCATCTTCTGTTTCTATTACAATTTCAAATTCTGGAAAAAGGAAGTTGTGATCTGGAACTGTGTTGTCCAAATTATCTGAAACAAAAAAGGCAACTTGTATCATCAGTAATAACTTAGTTTTAAGAACTGTCTAACAGTGTGCTATTTCTAAAGTATATTCCAATATAGTAACAGCTTCTCCTAGTAAATCCTATATAATAAAAGCCTAATATGCAAATCAACCAAACTGAGGAAGGACCTCAGGAACGAGTGGTCGCTATGACGTGCACTGACCACCAGGGGGCAGATGCTCAGTGTAGGAGCTGTGCCTTGGTGGTCAGTGAGCTCCCACAGGGGGAGCGCCGCTCAGCCAGGAGCCGGGCTCACAGCTGGCTAGTGCAGGGCGGTGGCAGTAGCCTCTCCCACCTCTGTGGCAGGGCTAAGGAGCAGTGAGCCAAGATGTAAAGAGCAGCAAGCAAGTAGTTGGTAAGGAGCGAGGGATCCCGGACTGCGAGAGGGCACAGGCTGGGCTGAGGGACCCTCCCCCACACCCTCAGTGCACAGATTTCGTGCACAGGGCCTCTAGTTAATATATACAGCTCCAACATTTTAGGTTGTGTAGACTATACATTAAATGCTGCTCCTATGAGACCTAACTAAGTGGGCAGAATCTCACAGCTCTTCCTACTGGGAATCAAGCTGCAACCCCAGGACTGCCCTGACTGGGAATCCAACGGGAGACCTTTCCTGCACCAGAAGACAAAGTAAGCCACACTGGCCATGGCTCACAGCTCTTCCTTCATAAAGGTGTTGTCACCACCAAACTTCTGAGAAGTATTAGAGCTTTTCTAATTCTAACTTTTCTGGGCAAAATAAAAATCTGAGTTGGTAGGTGCTATGAAGCTGAGCTGAAATTTAAAAAGAAGATGGACTCACCTGCCTGTCTACACGCCTGCTTATGTCCGGATCTCCAGTCCACAGCCTGGTGGTCCTTACTGCAGTAATGCACCTGGCGACACCGAGAGCACGTCTTAGGGCCTAAGCAGCCGCAAACCCTGCAGAGATGAGCCCCAGACTTGAGCTGGAGGCACACGGACTCTCCCGTCTCTGGGGGAGGCTCCTCAGAAGGCGGCTCATGTGAGTAAAAGTCATTTTTCCTGGGTAGCTGATTTCTAAAAACTAAGAAAAATGAGAAGAAACATTGTATTTTTAAATAAAACAGTATGTCAATTCAAATCATTTAGCTTCCATTCCTCACAGGAATGAAAAAGACACTCATGTGTTAAAAAGAGAAACAGTAGGCCATTTTTGCTTTCTTACCTTATGAAAGAAGAGGGGGAAAAAGTGGAAAAGAACAATAAAGTCTTCAGGTCTATAAACTAGTTTGGGGACCCACACCGAGCTGGCTCTCTGAGCTTGCTCCAGTCAATCCAGTTACCATCGAGCCTAACAGACTGAAAAAATGTGGAAAAGCTGTTGGGACACAGCTTCCTGAAAACTGACCATTTTATTTTTTTTAAATATACTTTGATTTTTTACAGAGAGCAAGGGAGAGGGATAGAGTTAGAAACATCCATGAGAGAGAAACATCGATCAGCTGCCTCCTGCACACCCCCCACTGGGGATATGCCCGCAACCAAGGTACATGCCCTTGACCGGAATCGAACCTGGGACCCTTTAATCCACAGGCCGACGCTCTATCCACTGAGCCACACCGGCCAGGGCTGAAAACTGACCATTTTAAAGTCTGAACATAAGCAAGCGCACGGAGTACCGATTGGATAAGAAAAGGTCTGGGCTGGAGGCGAAGGGGCGGGGAAGCGAACCCCGGGAGGCGCCGCCCGCCGCCCGCCGCCCGCGCAGGCCCCCGGCCTCTCCCTGCCGCTCCCCGCGTCGCCCCCGCCCGCCGCTCACCGCGCAGGCCCGCACAGCAGGGCGGCGCGCGGCAGCAGAAGAGGAACAAGCCGCGGTGGAAGGCGTCGGCGCGGCCCGGCAGGGGCGCGTACAGCTGTAGCACGAAGGCCAGCGGGCGACCGCACAGCGAGCACGCCAGCTCCGCGGGCCCGGGCAGCCCAGCTTCGCCCAGCCACGCCGGCCGGCCGCCAACCTTGCTGGGGAACTGCTTGCTGCGCAGCCTCCAGGCCGGCGCCACCTCCACGAAGCCCAGCTCCGCCGCCCCAGCGCGCACGACTGCCATTCCCTTGCAGTGCCACCCGGATCCGCACCCCCGGCCGGAAGGCGGAAGGCGGGTCCCGGAAGGCGCATAGGACAGCCGACCAGAAGCGATTGGGCGAGGGGTGTGACTAAGTTCCGGTGTCGTGTCTGAGGTCGTGAAGTGCGGCGGCTCCCACGTTCTGTGAACTCGGGCGACATTCCGGGCACCCACTGCTGACACGTGCCCACTTCCGCTGCCCTGGCGTCTGCGGGCTTCTCGAGTGAACGCGCTGCTGAGTGTTAGGGCAGGGATGAGGGGCCGTGGGGAGCGCGGTGAGAGGGGGTGAGAGCTAAGGCTGGAGGATGAGAAGGGAAGGGTTAGGTAAGGGTTTAGGGGTCAGGGCCCACGGCTAAAGGTTAGGATTTAGGCTGGGACCTGGGCTTTAGGGTTAGGGTTCAGTGTGAGGCTTCGTGCTGGGGGTCAGCTTTACCTTGCCCCGCCCCCTGTTCACCTGCTACTTCCCCATCACGTGCCCCCGCCCCCTTGTTCACGTGCCCACTTCTTGGTGATCGCGTTGCACCGCCCCCTTGAGACCTTGGATGGACCTGTTTCCGGGGTGCCACCTCCCTGGTTGGCTGTCCACCTGCTCTCACACCTGTCAGCAGTCCCTTTGACAAAGTCCTTGCAGAAAAAATCGTTTGCGCGTGTCCTCCCTTTCCTGCTGGGACTGTGACAACTGAGATTGAAAGGAGACGGGAGAGCAGTGGCCGTCCAGAGTCCATGCAAGAGGTGCAGAGGGGCCTGTGCCTCCCTGGAAGGCTGGGGGAGGGAAGGGTGGGGAGGCGAGGGTGCTGACTAGGGAGCAGAAAGCCCTCAGGGCACGTGGGGCGCACACACAATCACCCCACACTCCTGTGAGGAGAAGCGGAGAGGGCGAGCGACTGCCTAGATGGCACAGAGCAGTAAAAGGGCAGAGCTAAAAAGGGAGCCCTAGGCTGCCCATAGCCTGTGACTCCTTTACCTGTGACCTCTGGGTAAGGGGGCGGGGCCCCCTAAACATTCTCAAGAAGTCAGGTGAGGACGGAGGAGGGGCCACGTGAAGATTGAAGGGATGCGGCCAGGAATCCCCAGAAGCTAAAGAGGCAGGAAGGACCCTCCCCGGGAGCCCTCTGAGGGAGCACAGCCCCCGACACCCTGATTTCAGATTCTTGCCCCAGAACGGGGAGAGCACATGTTCCTGTTGGTTGAGGCCAGTCTGCAGTCATCGGAGCAACAGCCCCAGGACATGGACCCTCCTTTGGGGGCTTTGACCAGGTTCTGGGAACAGCTGAGCCCTGTGCCCCCGCAGGGGAGACCCCTAGACCGCTCATTGCGGGGCTCCCGGGGAGACCCATCCCTGTGTCTGTGTCTCAGCCCTGCCTGCTGCTCCCCCAGGGGCTCCTCGGCAATGACCGTGCAGTGGGCGCACCTGGCAGGCCATATGGCTCAGGGACTCCTGCCGCCTTTTGTGCAGGTGTGTATGGGGGTGGGGGGTGCTCTTCCTGGCCAGGCAGCCCAGAGCAAAGGAAGTCAAGGAGACAGAGGGTCCAGGTAGTGGGTTCTGGGGCCCCAACCTCACCCACCAGATTTCCTGGACCTGGGCTCCATTGCCCTCCCACAGTTCCCAGACCAGGCAGACTGTTTCCTGCCTCACTGCCTTTGTACATCAGTTCCCTCCACCTGGAATGCCCTTCCTCGTCCTTCAGGTCCCAGCTTGGTTTTAACTCCACTGGAGAACCTTCCCCCTCAGTGGCAGTGACAGTGACAGTGACGGGAGGCCTTCCTTCTCAGAGCTCAGTGGCGCCCTTTTCTCCAGCTGTCTCCATCAGCACCTGAAGCTCATGCTCACAGGCCACCTGAATGGGTGCTATTAACTGAGGGAATCTTGGCTCCACCCATTGGGCGTTGGCCTACCCCAGTGGAAGCCAGTCTCTGGGAATCCCATACCTTCCTCTTTTTGGTGGAGGTTCTCTAGACCCAGGACCCTGCCATGGACTTTAGGTGCACAGGACCAGTCAGTAAAAAGGCAGAGCATGCGTAGGGAGCTTGTCTATCTTTCTCAAGAGTCCCTAGCCAACTCCAGGTGCTCCTCAGAGACCCGGCTCTCCCTTTAGCAGGGAACAAAAAGTACTCACACGCCCCTGCTTTTGGGAGTTCTTATTCTGCAGAACATCACCCACTTCACGTTACTGGACCCTACTCGCTTGTTGTCTCTTGATGAAGTCCAGGCCCTCAGTCCAACCCTTTGGTTCTTTGTATGCGTCTTGGTGTGGCCTGTGCTAAGCCTCCTGTGGGAACTCTGACCCTGAGAACTGTCTCCATGGTGGGCACAAGGCAGAGCAGATGGCTGTGCTCTCCTTTGTCTGATTGAAGTGGTGTTTTGTGTGCTTTCTGTCTATTTCCAAGGCAGAGACAACAGGTTAAACCACAGGAGGGCCACGGTAGTTTCCCACTGGAATGGGAGAAGAAGAAGTTTTACCTTCCCATCCTTTGCTCCACTTCAAATAACACAGTAGCTAGAAGAACTAGGAAAGAGAGGATGACAGGGAACAGGAAATGGCCACAGGAGTTCTCTGGGACAATATAATTTACCTGTAGAATGAATAGTGCTTATCAAGGAAAAACATAAAGGCCATTTGAGATAGGCAGAATCTTAGACAGTTAGTCAGATCTTTGGACACATCTGGCAAATTTAGCAGACCAGATGGGCAAAGTGCCTTGTCCTTCTCTGCTAGGCAAACCATCTGACACTCTTGGAGAGACAGGAAGGAAAGTAGGACTTAGATGTTAACTGGGAGCTGAAGGGTAAAGGAAGGGGTTGGGGCTGAGCCCACAGAGGCCTTTTCTGGTTTGTTTACATACTGGGGATGGTGGTCAGGTGCCTCCTCGCCCTCATATCCTTTCTGGCTAGGATTGGTGTTTCTGTTCTCATGTAAAGTTCTGGGAGAACAGGCAATCCAAGCAATAATAAAATAATGCTATTTAATAAAAGGGTAATATTCAAATTAATCATCACTCCGTCACAAAAGATGGCGGTGCCCATAGCCACAAGATGGTGGCGCCCGGTTCCCTCAGTCTCACCGGAGTTCCCCAGTCCTGGGGGGGCTGCCACTGACAGTGGGCAGTCTGAGTGGTCTGGCGGAATGCTTGGTTCATTGCTGTGGCGACTGAGGTCCTCTGGGCAGTGGGCATGGAGCAGGGCGGGGCGATGCCCTGGCCGCGGAGGGCCTCTGGGGACAGGGGGGCCGGCCCGCAGCTTTTGCGGCCGAGTGCAGGCCTGGAGAGGAGATGGCAGGCTCGCCTCCCACGGAAGCAGCGCAGCTCCCAGTGGCGTGCTGCGGTTCCTGCCGGCTCCTGTGGAAGCAGCGGGTGGCCTACTGTGCGCGATATTGCAAGATGGGCTACTAGTAATGATTATAAAGAAGAAAAAAAAAGGACTGATTGAGGCATTGAGGAGTGCCTACTATTCAACTTTGAGGAATTTAAATACCAAAACAACCTGGTTACAATTGATTTAAAAATATATATTTTTATTGATTTCAGAGAGGAAGGGAGAGGAAGAGAGATAGAAACATCAATGATGAGAGAGAATCATTGATCAGCTGCCTCCTGATGCCCCACACTGGGGATCCAGGCATGTGCCCTGATCTGGACTGGAACTGTGACCTCCTGGTTCATAGGTCAACGCTCAACTGTTAGGGGCAGAAATAGAATACTGGGGACTAATTATTATTTATAAGAAATAAAGTAAGAAATATTAATCATGATCTGCTAACTGTGATTGTTTTGTTCTAATTAAAGAAAGCACATTCTAACCTGGCTGGGAGTTGTATGCTCCCCCACTCCCTGACCCAACACACATAGGGGAGTCCACCTTGTAACTGGGAGTCAACCTTTGAATACAGCCCATCCCCATTCAAGAACTGTCTATTATCATGGAAAGATTAACAACCTTGTTGCCTAATGGAGTTCTGCCCCAGGCCCCCCCCCACCCCAAACCTTGGCTACTTTCCCATGCCTGAGATTCCTGCTTCCCGTGTAATCTGTCCTACTCCATATAAACAGCTGGCTTATGGGGGGCTGCATAGCAGATGTTTGTTGATGACCTGCTGCTCTCCCATGCTGCCAGCAGTATTGGAATAACGGCTCATAAGTGATTCAACCCTGTCTCTGCTTGATTGGGTCAAGTAGTGACAGGCAGCCCAGACCCATGGATTGTCCGGTTTCACAACCACTGAACCACACTAGCTGGGCTCAAAAGCATTTTTAATAATGCATAAATCTAGTGGGGGGCTATCTAATCAAGTTAATCAAAGCCTGCATTCTTCTTGACATGACACAATGTGAAGTATACATTATTATATTCTGACAAAAAGTCCAAACTGGAAAATAAATAAATAAAAGTAAAATTGCCAGAAATGGTAAAATGTGAATCACTAAAAATTGTAAAATATAGAAATTAAAAAAATATTATTTTTTTAATTTTGTGGA